>NW_010552628.1:3404-43744 GCF_000687285.1 Phaethon lepturus
TTTTAATAAAAGTTCTTGTGCTAAAATGACAACAACATAAAAGGCTCTGGGCACTCTGCATATGTGCAAAAGGATGTCTCATTCACAACTGTAAATCTTGAAAAGTATGAACTTGTATCCTTCAATAATTCAAATCTAATATATTAGATCTTTTTCCAGTTATTCCACATAACTCATGAGAAACAAATGTAAACAAAGTAAATTCCAGAGTGGAAAAAATCTCATAGAAAATTTACATTTTTTTTTATGGGAAAGGAGGACACTAGGTGAAGGACTTCAGCTATGTGTCTGTCTCTGGACACTGTTCCGGGAGAACAGATGATTTCTTTAGTGGGCAGACCTTGTAGCACTTCAGTTTTCCTGTGGTAGTCATAGCATCCTTAGGTTTATTTGAAAGCTTTCTCTCATTTACTCCAAATACATAGAAACCTGATGATTCACTTACTCAAGGAGAAAAATGTCATGGATGCCAGTTCTAGTTTCTGAATAGATTTAAGAAGTAGACCTAGGAATAGGGCTGAACTAGATGGCCTTTGAAGGTCCCTTCCAACCCAAACTATTCTATGATTCTATGAATTTATTTTAGTCTCATCTTGAAATGATAAAGGCAAGATTAGATACTGGCAAGGCAAATGGTTGAAAAAGGCCATATCCTTAAGCTTAACTAAGATGTGTTCCTGGCCACAAGTGCTACTTGCTTACCTAGGTAGTATAGCTCCAATCAAGGTTTATGGTTATGCATTCATAATATTGACACACTTTGGCTATGTGTTCTAATTGTCTTAAACTTGACAACGGTATCTATTATTATTTTGGTTAAACTTCAATCATTTGACTTACATACACTCACTCATTTAATTATAAATGAATCAGTGCCAGTAGTGGTCAACAGAATTGAAAGGAATTAATGACAGTCATGTGGCTGTCTACATCTAAGGGGAAGTAATTGAACAGAACAACTAATAGATGCTGTCTCAGATTCAGGTTTACTGACAAAGTAGGGCCTACAGTAAGGCCTAAAAATGTAGCATCTAGCAGATAGTTATTGTTACCTTGTTACATTCTTTCTTATAGCATCATCAGTTTAACATTTTCTTAATGCAGATTTTTCTGAGGAAATAAGTGGGGAAGGTAGAAGCAAGGAACTATTAGTGCATCAACTGGAGAAGACTGAAGTTTGCACCTACACTTCTTTACACAGCAAAGAATCCACACAGGAAGGAGCCATTAGTTAAAAATGCGTAGGAAACTTGTTTGATTAGTTTTGGTATTTCCATAATTACTTGAATTGTCTCGGGAAATGATGTCATTTAAATAGTTAATAAAAAACAAAACTGTCTTTAAAACACATTTTGTCAAGTTAGGTTTCTATAACTGGCCTACTTCAAGTTTGGATTTTGAACTAAAAATTTCTTATAAAGCTCCAGGAGCTCTGTTCACTGGCTGGAGGATTATGCTGATTTCTCCACCCTCCCATGCAACCCAAAACCTACTCACTGAAAGATTTAGTTATACTTTTGATGAATTCTCAGGAGTGTTTGTAATTGAATATGCATTTTTTTCTTTTGCTTTCTATTGTACTACTATGTATTTTAATAGTTCTGGATTACTTACTGAAAGTCTTTGGTGGATTGAAATTTAAATGCGATTATATTTGTAATCTGACATTTTGGCCAGTGATTGATCAGTGGATTTTTTTTTTTTTTTTTGTAGTTGCACATCTCTGGCTCTTATGCATGTTTTTTGTAAACAAATTCTTTCTTTACTGTTTTATATTGTAAGCTTATCTGTATTTTGCAGTTCTTTTCCCATTTTTGCCAGGTTGCTGAATTTCACAGCAGTGGAAGAGTGATTTGATTCTTTCCCTGAAACACTAGAAAAGAAAACTTAGGCATATGAATGAATCTAAACATTTGAGAAGTTAATTTTGGGGGCAAAATAGATTTAAAAGTAGAAAAAAAAAAGGACAGGAAGACAATTTTTCTGATTTTTTTGAATGTTTAGAAAGGTTCTTAATAGTTTCTATCACATATGAAAATATAAAAATTACTTGACTTTTGAATATGTCTTGAGACATGTCTTGGGTCATCTTCATTAAGTTACTTAGTAAATTCAGCATCTCAAAATATGGTATTAGGATAATAACCACGTAATAAAGTGTGATCACTGCTAATATTTACATGAGGTTTTCTCTAGGATTTCTATATAGTGGATTGAGGAGCATAGTGTGGTTAGTCCATCTGCATGCTGGGACGTTTTACTCGAGCTGAAGCTTGTGTATTGTAGGAGGGTAGGTGCAAGTGAGAGAAATTAACATTAGAGGCAGGTAAGTCTCCCTGTCTCAAATCAAATACATAATATTACTGACTAGGGGAGGAAGAAATTTTTCTTGCAGTTGCTGGAAGAAACTGCTGGGGTTTTTTTGTTCCCCCCCCCCGCCCGTATTGAGGGGAGCTGGTATGAAAAGGAAGTGTTACAAGTGGCATCACAAAGAAAGGGGAATAGAAGATGGTGTGAATTACACTTCTGATAACTAGGATCAGAAACACCTTTCCCTGACATCATTCTCTCAAAAAATGGGATTTTCCACAGAATTTGGGTGGGACTGTCTCCTCCAGAAGACTGTGTAGCATTAAGGAATAATGTATTTATTGAAAATATAGAAAAAAATACCTTTGTTAATGAGCATCATACTGTGTTTATGAGGTTAGTTTGTAATTTGCAGCAGACTGCTTGCTGTTCCACTCTAATCTTTCTTGATTAATTGGATGAGAGAGAGTACGTTTCTCTAAACTTTTTTAAATTTACAAACAACAGAGTAATTTCGCTTATAGTAAAATCTATGTTAAGCAGCAGAGTTTACTTGTGCCAGTTTGTCATGTCTTTTGATGGCTAACTGCACACTTTAAAATAATGGAGGGTGGTGAGTCATTGAAGCAGCACTTCTGACATCTTTCCCACCTGATCCTACTGACTCTGTGAACAGGCTAAACAAGAGCCTTGGGGAAGAAGGTTCTTTGAGCACCGAGAGAAGCAGAAGATGGGGACCTGGAAATAGTCCTAAGACTATTTTTACTCTAGTCAAACAATGACAGGGAATGTTCCCAGGCACTGGAACATACTACTATGTACTGTTAAATTGTTAGAACAGTTCCTGGCATGCTTTTGACTCACATCAAGTAGCTTTCTCCCAAACAATTCTTTGGCTGTGCTTGAGACAATCTAGTCTCTTCTGAAGAAGACATACTTCAATACAAGACTCATACCGTGCTGCTTTTGCAGAATTAAGTTTAAGGTTGAATTTAACGAGGCTTACATATTTGGGGCAGTCAGACATAATAGCATGGAATCTGCTTCAGTCTTGTTAGTCGTCTTGTAAAGATTTATAGTGGCAACATTCCTTTCGTGAACCATAGGTACTAAAAATAACTTCTAAATAATTTTATTTAAAGGCTAATGATTCCTGTTTGGTGTGTCTCGGTTAAAATAGTTTTTAAATGGATGCAGGAGAACAATTTTAAGTAAGTCTTATGAAGTAGCTACCCAAGTCAGTTACTCAAAAGAAACCATTCAAGGATATTCCTTCAAACAGCAAACCAATGAATATTAATTAAATCCAAGACTAAACACTACTATTTCTCTCATTACTAATGCGGTTTTGTAGATCTGCAATGTCATAGGTGATTTCCCAGCTCCTTTAGTAAAGGAAATGTCAGCCAGACTTCTGTAACTGCTACAGTCATATGGCCTGCATACCTCATTAACAAAGGTTGTCATGTACTACAGAAGAATTAGGGAGATACTGTTCTTGCAGAGAAAACCTGGATATACTACTTTCCGTGTAACCTAGGCAGGAGAGTTCATTTGCAGCCTAAAGGACTGTAAAACTTAAGGGAAGAAGGAGGTGGAATCTGCCAGTGCTTACAAGTAAGAAATAATAGTGTATTGCCTTTATTTGAGAGTTTAAGTGTATCAATTTAGTGGAAACCCTGAATTTTGTGAGAGCAACAGGGTATGCCTGTGTTATTGGTGATGAAAGACTATCAAATCCATTTTGCCAGTTATAAAAATCCACTTTTATTTTAGATGACACGTAACAGTCTCTTCCACAGAAATATATAATTTTAACCATTTTATAGTTCTGAAAATTTGTTACTGTTTTCAGTTACAGTGTTCATAGAGGTAATTCTTAGGAGAATAAAAGGTGTAAACTCTGGCATGGCTTGATAATCTAATTTTCTATGTGTTGAAATGTGGTTTGTGTCCTTGATTGGCTGGGTTTTTTTGTTTCTTTGGGTTTTTGGGGTTTTTTTTGTTCGTTTGTTTGTTTTTTACTGCATTTATATGGCTGTTACATTACAGGGCTTGACAATCCTGTCACTTCCATCCCTATCTTTTGGATACAACAACTCAATTGGATATACGAATCTGTGATGAGCAGTGTAGTTAGGGGTGAAAACAAAGTTCACTGCTCATTCAAATCAGAGATTTATAATCCTTTTCTGTGACTTTATGCTAGGAGGAAAAATCTTCTGTCAGTCTTCACTGGATTTGAAATTGACTGTTGTTATTCTTTATCAACTCAATACCTTTATGGGTTGCTTTGGTTGGCAGTTTTGGTTCATGGACACCCAAGCAATTCTGATGCATGCAGTGTGATTTTAATTTTTCTTCCTTTTCAATGGTTATTAATTCTGCCCTTTCGGGAAATCCCAGTTGAAACTGCAATATATCTAAGTATCTCTACTTTCTTTTATTTAAGTTCTCAATAAATAATTTAAGCTCAAATACTGCCTTGTCTTAAAATTTTAGTATAGCAATTTGAAAAAAACACAGTCATAAAGAATTTAGCTTAACTAGCTTTCTATTTAAGTCACAAACTAATATTAATATATTTATATACACACTTTCTATTTAAATCTCTGAGTAATGTTAAAACCCAAGTGCATTATATTAACATTGGTAAGCAGTCACGGTATCAAATTATGTTTCTTTGTGTGATTCCTACTTGATTTCCATAATGTTTTTAATAAACTGTTATATGAAACTTGCATTGGCAAGTTTCTTATAAACTTATCAAAGTTTACACAACTTCAAATATGTCATCAATTAAATGCTTTCATTTTCAAGAGGACACAGGCATTTGAAGGTAATAGAAAGTGTAGAAAACATAATCTATTGGTACTTTCTAAACATTCTTAGAGATTATGCCTTTCAAAATAGTTACAAAAAAGTTAGTTTCAATAAGAATTTTTGCTATGTGGAAAAAAATGGCAAGACAGTCTTAATAACATACTTTATGGCCCTATTGACACCTCTAATGTATCTATTGTTCCTTTTTGTATGTTTTCGTTAAAATCAAGGGTTTTTTTAATGCCTCAACAAAAGTATATTGCAAAAATTATGAGTTCATTTAAAAAATAAAAAAAATTCTAAGCCAATTGATATCTTATGACAGACTTTCGTGTTCTACTTTTTGATAAATACATTTTGCTAATAGTTTAGTCATAACAGTTCTCTTTACAATCTACTTATAGTATGTTACACACTGATACTAAAACTCTCCTGAGATAGTCTGTATAAAGTATGTTTATACATAAACTAGAACTAGTTTATGATAGTTTTAACTAGCAGTTAAAACATCTAGAGACATCTTTCAAAAATAGAAGTAAACAAAGAAACGCAAAATACAAATTTTCACCTTGTACAACTGAACACTTATGTCTGCTTCTGACAGTTCTCTAAATGACAGGAAGAAGCTTCTTATATTTTTTATTAGCCTAAAATTTCAGTTAAAAAATAGAAACATAACAGTATACATAATTGTCTGCTTTTTGAGCTTAAGTGTTTTCTACACAGTAACAGTTAGCAGAAAATGGTTCTACTTGTACCTGCTATCTTTGCACTTCATTACATGGTGTAAATATGTCTGTAGATTTAGGGAGGAGATATTTAATAGAATTCTTTTTTTGTGGCCTTGCACACAATACTAAAAAAACCCTCTTTCTCTCCTAAAAGACTGTGGGAAGTAGATTTCTTATAGTTCCAAAGATACCTGTTACATTTAGTCTCAAGTTATCCATTAGATTTGTGACAGCAAGAGTACTGGTCTGAGGAATAAAAATTAGGAATGGAAATTTTATTTAATTTACTGCTTTTCATAGCTAGTTAGGCTTTGAATCAGATGGTTTTTCTTTAAAATGAAAAAAATTGAATGCTGAAGTAATACATGTTGTGGGGTTTGTTGTTCCCGCCACCCCCTGATCTGAACTATTCTCCCCTCCTTTACACAGCTGAATGCACAAATTAAAATTTTTATTAATTATTTTAGGACTCAGAATATTCAGATTATCTTTGAGATCACTTGATGGAGAGATCTCAGTTCTCCAGACAGTGATTGTTGGTTTTTGGAAAGACCTGATTTGTGGCAAATTTGTAGAAAATTTTATTTACAATTGTTTAGATGTGTACAGCAAAGTACTGTATTTTACAGAAAGAAAAACCTCTGTGGATTATGTTGCTGTGTCATCCACATACCTAAAAATATTTATTAGTTTGTACTTTTAAACATAGCATTTACATCATTTAGACATTTGCCTCCTTTATTGTTTCTTGTATTGTGGCAGTGCAGTATATTATTTTATTGAGAGTGCATGCAGATTAAAATACTATCTTTTATTCTGCTTAGGTATGTTTTCTATTCTGTATTTGGTATGTGGTCAGTTAGTCTGAGCAGCAGTCCATTAATAAGCAGGGTTTTTTTTATTCTGTATCCTGTAGAGAGGAAATTTTCTTTCATTGGATGATATGCATGCTCATTGAAAGAGAACTAGCAAACTTGGAAAAATGCCAAAAAAAAAGCATTCCAACACTGAGAATCATGTTGATGAAATGTGAACTCTGAGTCCAAATGTTAGCTTATTCTGACAGATTTACAAATGAGAAAGTCATTTAAAATCTTGAAGGTATTCTACTTTACGTTAGGATAGTGAAGTATGTTCAATAACTGTTCATGTTCACAGTGAAGATTTCACATAAAACTTTACAGGAGCTGAAGCTTACTCATCCATTTTAATATGAGATGTGTTATAGCAGGGTGGCTTGTGTGATTTATGACATTCGTCAGTTTTTCAGAAAAAAATACGCCTTTGTGTATATCTTCTCTTCAGCTTCACTTTTTCATGCATGCTTACAGAACCCGAAGGATTGCAGCAAAGCTAAGAAACTTGTGTGTAATATCAACAAAGGCTGTGGCTATGGTTGTCAACTTCATCATGTAGTCTACTGCTTCATGATCGCTTATGGCACTCGGCGAACACTCATCTTAGAGTCTCAGAATTGGCGCTATGCTACCGGTGGCTGGGAGACGGTATTTAGGCCTGTAAGCGAGACGTGTACTGACAGATCAGGTACCACCACTGGACACTGGTCAGGTAAGACTTAGTAACTCAGTGTCTCCTTGTTTTTTGCAGCTTCATTCACATAGAACTATTTTGTTACCTCTTTCTTTAATGTTATGTGGAACGTAATAACTATGACTGCAATTGTATAATGTAAGCATCTTTTTAATCTTATTTTTGCATTATATTGAAAAAATATTATCCTGATTAAGATATCTCTGCTTTGTCAGAGTTTTTTGAATACAAAATTTTTGTTTTTCATATTTAAATTCTAATCCTCCAGCAGTCTGTGTTATGTGCCAGATATGAATCCAATTTTTATGGGAAGAGAGTATTAAATAGATGCTGTTGTTGGTAAACTTTAAAACAATAAAGCATGTTTCACATATAAAGCAAAAGAAATACAAAAAAAGGTATCCAATAGTCATTCACACACCAACAAAATAATGAAATAATTGAAATAATGTTTAATGTAAACTGAACTGACTCGAAGTTGAGGTTGTAAAAACAGTGGCAATGTTAAATACCTGTGTATTTGTAGATCATTAGGTTGATCCATTCTTATACTAGGCTGAACAATTTTGCTGGAATAACTAGATGGGCATTCATGTTTGGAGGATCAGATAGGTTTGTCTCAAAGTAAACAGCATTCTGTTTAATGGAATTCTCACAGTCAACATCTTGAGTTATTAACATCTGCATGGTTTTATAGTTTTTTCTAAATGTTTAAAACATTTTTCAGGCATTTGTCAAAATTGAGTAGGTTTACAGTACAACTGCAGATGGCTGTCAATATGCTGACTTTTTGCTCTCAATTTATGACAAATACTAGGAAGAATTTTTAAAATTAAATTTCTGCACAGATAATTTTTCTGTGAACAATTGTCAGCTTTTTAAAACACAAATTTTATTGACTCTTCCTCTTTTGTTGGGCATACTTATTTTTTCTAAGTTTGTAACAGATATTACAGTGGGAGTCTATAAATGTTAAAATAAATGCAGGGAAGGCATAATTGATCAAAAAGAATACAGCTGACTGTTCATAGCCAAGGCTAGGTAAATTTAATGAGGTGATTTAATTGACATAAGGAGATACTTGGAAAAAACATAATTAAACAATTGGGTTAGAGAGAGGTGGAACCTTAATTTTAATAATATTTTGTATTATTGACAGTTATAGTCCACGTAATAATTATTGGATGAGTAGATAAGCTAACAATGGGTACAAAATGGGCTAAGCGATGGACAAAAACAATTAAGAGTGGGAAACAGTAAGCCAGATATTGTGCCACTTTTCAGACTATAGCTGTTCATTTATCAGCACTGATGGAAATTTTGATTGTTAGCATGCGGTACATTACTCTTATCCTAGAAAGGAATTTTGGTTCGGTAACTCTCTGCTTAAGGACAGATAAGAAGGACTGATATTTTTTTATTATTATGCTAGTTGTGCCTGCAGACTCAAGAACAGACTAAAGAATTTCTTTCCAGTACATTCTGAAAGATGTATTTGGCAGCAGCTGTTGTGACTTGGATTTTATTGGGATATTTTAAAAATTTGTAGGCATTTTCAATAGACAGTTGTGTAGACTACACTCCTCAGTAAGAGACAGTGCACTGATGAGATGTTATTTTAGCATACAGTTTTGTCATTAGAACTACAGGAGGTACAGCATGACTTTTGCAGACCAGTACTAGCCAATGCCATAGAGACAATATACAGTTTGTCTGTTTGGATAGCAAGCAGAGCTTTTCAGTTCTGGGTTGACAAACTCGTCTGTTGTCCGTCCTGTCCCTGCCCCTAACACCTCCATCTTCATTCTTCCTCTTCTGTTGAATAACCCTGATACACAGATTTTTTTGATGGTGTGTACAGTTAGATGCAGGAAAGAATGGTCAAATCTTCAAGTCATCAAGAGACTGTACCCTGTACCCTAGAGTCACAAGAAACGTTCTCCTTCCTTAATTTCTGACAGGTACAGAGTTACACTGTGTTTCAGAAGAACTCTGAACTAGTCGCTGGGCTTGGAAATTACCAACAATACCGAGAGGAAAAGAAAAATATAGAGGTTCATTCCTTTGCTTCATCTGTCTTTCTGCTTTTGAAATGGTGGAACATATGGCCAATCCCATACCTACTTCCAGACAGGGAAAAATTGGCTGTTCTGACAAGTGTCTCAGGTTTCATTTGTCATAGTGATTGTGCCTCTCATAGTTTCTTAAATTATTTAAGTCCTCAAGCCTATTATGTTACCTTTCAAGGATTTCTAGTTACATATGGTGGAAGTGTCTGTATCTTCAACAATTGTACTACTTGGAATGATTGCTTTATAGTTATTTTACTTTCTACTAAAAATTCTTGGGAGTTTTTTCCTGCAGTATGGGCTCTCCTCTTCAGGGAGGTTTAGACTGGATATTAGGAAAAATTTCTTTACCGAGAGGGTGATCAAACATTGGAACAGGCTGCCCTGGGAGGTGGTGGAGTCATTGTCACTGGAAGTATTAAAAAAAAACGTGTAAACGTGGCACTTCAGGACATGGTTTAATGGGCATGGTGGTGTTGGGTTGATGGTTGGACTTGATGATCTTAAAGGTCTTCTCCAACGTTAATGATTCTGTGATTCTTGCCGATGAATGTACAAGTAATGTTACCTACAGTTTTATGGGGCTTTTTGTGTGTTGCTTTTTTTTTTTTTTTAATTACTTTCTAGATCAAGATGAATAGTTTGAAGGCTGAATGCATGAAATCGCTTGATTTTGTTTACGTTTTTATTGAAATTAATGAATGCGCCTAATTTGAGTTTTGATGTTCTGGAGATAGAAGACATTCAGCTATGAAAGAGAACCTTTCTATGGTTAGCCTACTGGCTAGCCACACACGCTATAAACTGTGTTAAATTCAAATCTTCTGCAATGACATGATCACCGAGGAAGAACGATACTGACAGTCAATCTCTTATACTAGCTTCAGTGGTTTCAGTAGGCATTTTCACTGGATACTTAATTGCTGGTAAATTTTAAAGACCTTCTATCTTGCTGAAGATTTCTGTATGTTTTTATGCCTTTTTAAATTTATATAGATTTTGATTTTTTTTTTTTGTTTTTATTCCTTGTGCTTTTACAAGGAAAAATAAGTCTGAAATTCTTAACTGTAATTAAAAACAGTTTGTCTGCAAAACCACACCTTTCTTTTCTTTTTTTTTCCTACCACTTCTGAGATCAGCATGGGATTTTCTAGATTTTCTAAATAAATTTATAAAAATGCATTGACATTTATAAATTTCCATTTCTCATAAACAAAATGTTTCTCCTATATATTGTACTTACTATGCTGTGTATATGGGTTTTTAATTAAAAAAAAGTTTTTTAATGATGTATCTAAAATATTCATACAAGTGAATACTTATAACAAGATGTCAGTGTAAATTACAGAAATAGGCCAAAAAGTCAGGAATAAAGAATTACTTTCATGTCATTTGCAGACCTGCATTGATAATAATTTAGTAAACTGTGCTTCATGACAGAATCGTTTAAACCTGTACATTTATCTTTTTTTTTTAATTAAATTGCCTCTGCTTGACACTTTTATTTTAGCTGTATTAGCAACATAAAGTTTTGAGGTTTCTGAAGTCTATCTTCAGGAAAACAATTTAGATAGCAATCCCTTCTACAAAGAATTAAGATGCTTATATGAGCTGAGACTATATATATATTTAAAATTAGCATGTTTTTGCAATTTGGGAAGTAGGGTGAATTTTAATAAGCAAGCTGACATTAGTCTGATAGCAAAAGATTAGTAAGCCATGTTCTCATTTGTGTGGAGAATTAGGGGTCATCTTATCCTTTGTCCTCTCTGGTAGGAATTGTTCTTTGCGTTTGACACAGTATTCCTACAAGTTCATTTTTTCTAGCCTAAATATGTTAAAAGATTGAGAATTCTGTTAAAAGTTTTTTTAAATGCAGCAGTTACTTTACACTTTTCCTTTTCCTTTGTTTCATTCATGTTCATACTGTCATTCTTGAGAAAGAAAAACACCTTAATAAGAAATGGTGTATGCATCTTCTCTTTAATTTTGAAAGTATACCTTGCCTGCAATTGTACCTTACTTGTAGTTTATTTTTCCTTGATATCTATGCCAAACTATTTACGAATAATGTAGTAGAAGAATGAGTTATTATGAATAATGATTCCTAGTAATAACAGCCAAAATATAGAACTTGTAAAGACTATTTATCATTAAATTTTTGATTAATTTTCTTTAAAATAGTGAGTTATATAGAGCATGAATGTTTTTAATTGCCAGGTCATAATGTTCTGTTATCATTGCAACGTGCTAAAACAGGGTAGGTCTCTTTTTATCAGTTTTTATTTGCTGATTTGTGATGCCCTAGTGGCATTCCCCAATAATACATTGACGAGGGCTATAACATAACTAGATTAAAAAATGGAACCATACAATAAATGGGAAAAGAAAACAGATTAAGAGAAAGGACAGATTAATATATGGTTAGAAGGCATATCTGCATTACATGATGGTGAATGAAGGGCGATAAAGAAGCCATCTACATGTTTTAAATAACAGTGTGTGCTCCTTCCCATAAGGTCTGGAAACCAGTAAGATGAAAGATAACTTTCAAAAGGAAACCTGAAACAAAGTTTCCTGCAGTTGTCTTTGAATATTGACTTTGCTGCCTCTAGCCATGGTTTGATGAATTAATGCTTTTAAGGCAGTGGTACCCAGAGGGGAAAAAATGGCAGAGCTCTTCATTTGGTGGTAGTGTCAGCTTTTATGTGTTCATTGAACTATAACCTTAACATACAAATTAACTAATACATGTATACGTATACTTCAAGAAAGAGGATACTGTGGGTACACAAAACTAATTTTTAATTTATTAAAGCCAATCAGGCAATAGTAATCAAAAGGATTAAATGCAAATTGCAAACTCAAACCATAAAAAGTTCTACAGAATTAATTGCAATAAATAAAAATGTTTAATTCCATGAAGTAGATCTTCTTTGACAGTAGTTTTTCTTTTACGTAAATCAGATTAATATTTAGTATAGCCTAAAAAACCTTTTAAATTGTATACAATTGTATGAATTATGTTTTGCTCCCGTATCTCATTCTTCTTTATAAAACCTTGCAGAAAAAATTGATCCATTTCTATTTCAAATTCATAATATCTTTTTTATACACTGACTTTCATTATTTACATGTTAATTCAAGCAAATGCACGTTACTGTGAAGCATACTGGGAAATGGTGATTTGAGCGAACAGAGCAGAACAGCAATCTGTCTTGTATTTTCCCTTTGTTTCAGGTGTGTTGATCTTGAAATCAAGCTACTGATATTGCATAGATCTTTTGTTGTGAAGGTGCTTTGTAAAATGCTCTATATTAAGACATGTGTGTACGTAAACATGAAAAAATATTTACAAAGTGGTAACTCTTAAAAGGACCATAGAATTCTAATGAGGTACGTCTAAATTTTCAGAGCAATGCAGTAGCCTAAAAGAGCAAAGTGTGATTCTTATTTATGTCTAAGTGGAGGGTTATAGAATAGTAGCAAGAATTTATTTTTGCCTTGCAGAGCAATGGCCAGTATGCAGCACATTGTCTAGTTTTGTTATCTGGCCTTCAGAATGGATATTGATAAATATGAACGGATTCTCAGAATTAATTACACTCATTCAAGGCCAGAAAAATCTGCTTTTAAAGAACACCATTCAATTTAAAAATGATGCAAGTTTAAAAAAAAACATCCTACACATTTTAAAGGCATTTCTATGTGGGAAAAATTTCTACTTTTGGACAAAAGCATGTGGCTGGGAAGTTCAGATTGGAGATAAGGTCTATTTTTTGCAGAAAGATTGGCTGACTACTGTAATAATTTATTCAGGGAATATGGTAGATTCTCCATCAGTAAGTCTTCATTTCATCAAGATTATATGTGTTCTTGAAAACCCTGGATTATCTTCTGTTCAATCTTTTAATATAGTGCATGTGTGGCATAGAAGGTTATTGTGATTTCAGTGACCCAGTTGGAAGCTGTGGCTTTAGTAGATAGGCTAAGATGAGGAAGACTGAATAGAGCCATCAGCAGCTGAGTAGCTGTGCCTTGGATGAGCACAAGTAGAATCATTTATGTTAAACAGATCATTTACCTGCTGTTGCTTAAGAGATTGGAACAGCAGAAAAATGAAAGGAAAAATAAGTTGACACATTTTTTAAAATGCATATTTTACTTTTTTGAGTGAGGTGAGTCACTCCATGAAGAGAAACACAAGGTATAACTGAAGAGTTAGATGTTGTCTTTGAGCATGTGGCAATCTTTTTTCACCTTCAAATATCAGATCAGTGCTTAACTTTATGAACAAAACTGTTAATAGTATAAAAGAAGCAAAGTCTTAGAGACAAATGGAAGTCAAATTCATTTAAGCAGCTGATTTTACAGGGAAGGAAAACATTTTATGTATATGGAGGGATGGGATGGAGAGGGAGAGACATTGATTTGTGTTATTGAGCCTACTTTACTATAAATAATGTCTTTGAGGTCATTTGAAATCTCCTATCCAGAGTTAGAGATGGTTATAAATTCTGGAAAATGATCTTTTCTAGTGGTTAAAAAAGGACTTTAAAGTGCTTTGGAACATTTTGAAACCCTCTTCCAATTAGAAGTCTTTGAGTCAAAAATATTCTGACTTTTTCTGAAATTTTATTTACAAATAAAAGTGAAACTGGTAGAGGTGAATTCAAAATCACACAGGTGGTAGTGAGGCAAAGATTTCAGTATATTCCAAAAGCAATTACATTCTTTCCTGGTAGGAGTTATATGTCATGAGACATAACTGAGAGAAATTACTGCTTTTTTTTTTTTTTTAATTGACATGTGTTTACGCTAAGGTTATCACCCACAGACCAGATAAAAATACAGTATGGCTTTTTCAGTTTTACCACTTCTGAAGTTAAGAATTAGGCATACAACATTTTTTATCATTGCAAGTCAGTATTTAGTGTTGCTTTTTATGAAATTTACATTCTTTATGAGAGATAAGTTGATGCTTTCTGGATCTCAGAGAAAGTGAACAGCATGCTTTGCTGTAGCTTTAGAAGTAATTTAAAAGCCAATTTGTGATCCTGTTTTGAGCCATGGGTAGAGAAGATTGCATTTTTTTCCTGCTATGGACCAATTCTGACTGTCTTTTATTCACATAGAAAATAGTTTCTGGAAAGGTAAGTTCTTCTCATATATGTAACAAAAAGATCTTTGGAATACTGTAAAGAAAGTTGTATTTAGAAGATATCTGGTAATGTAATTGAACTCAGCTCCAACATCCATGTGTAATAAAAAGTGAGCTGTTAAATTTGTTCCTGTTTTTTTTTCCCTTTATCCTTCTTTAAAAAGAGTTTACTTATATAGATCATCTGCCCATTGCAGCAAAAGCGAATAGTCCAGGCTCCCTTAAGCCCTAAAATAAGTTAAATTGTAGCCCAAAGAACATTATTTATTTTTAATTATTTTTAAATTCTTGCTACAGCTTTTGGCTGTTTGGCTGCCCAAAAACAGAAAAGAAGCATTCAGAGTTCATCTTAAGAATATATTAGTTATTGTCATAGCTGCATTTTACATAATATAGGTCATTGTCTGGAAATTGAAAAATAGTGTCTGTAGTTATTGTTTCTGTTAGAAACAAATAGAATGGGAGACTGAAATTCCTGATTTGAAATGTGTGTATAGCCAGAACAGCATGTAAGAAACTTATGGGATGTTTCAGTGCTCACAGTAATTTATGTGAGAAGAACAGATGATGACATGCAGCAGAAGTATAGTTATGTCTGCTTAAAATAAGAAATAAATAACAGTAAATAAAAGGAATCCAAACAATCCACTACAATGTTTCATTTTAAAAAGGCAGCTACATAAAAAATAAGTCAGATTGCTTATAAAAAGAGACTAAATGCTTGTGGGTAGCATGGAGATTACATAAAAAATGGACCAAACTCATACTACCTGTCAAAACCTCCTTTTTTTTAAAAAAGGCAAATATGATGAAGTTGCTTGATGTTGTTAAAAGGCATTAACCCCCCCCCCCAAAACAACAAAAAAAGCAACCAAAAAAACCCCAAAAAACCAAAACCCCAAACAAATTTTGTACAAACGAGAAAAATAGGAAAGAGTATAATTTGTAGCAAATTACATATGAAAATGTGGTAAGGAAGGCCAAAAAAGATTTTGAGAAGCTTGCTAAAGGCAAAAAAACTGATAATAAATCCTTTTTCAAACACATCAGAATAAGGAAGCCTGCCAGAAGATCTTGAGGGCCAATAGATGATCAAGGGATGAAAGGAGCACTGAAAGAAAACAAGACTGTAGGACAAACTATAAAAATCTTTCATATCCACATTCATAATAGAGGAGCTTAGGGAGGCTCCCATGCTGGAATCTTTCTTCATAGGGGAGCCCACCAAAGGTGCTCTATCACTCCTCCTCAGCTGGACAGCGGGGAGAAAAATATAAAGAGAAGCTTATGAGTTGAGATAAGTATAGGGAGAGATCATTCAGCAGTTATGATCACGGGCAAAATAGACTCAATGTGGGGAAATTAATTTACTGCCAGTCAAAATCAGGGTAGGATAATGAGAAATAAGACCAAGTCTTAAAACGCCTTCCCCCCACACCTCCCTTCTTCCTGGGCTCAACTTTGCTCCCAATTTCTCTAACACCTCCCTGCCCTGAGCAGCACAGGGGGGACGGGGAATGGGGGTTGCGGTCAGTTCATCACATGTTGTTTGCTGCTGCTGCTCCTTCCTCCTCAAGGGAAGGACTCACACTCTTCCCCTGCTCCAACGTGGGGTCACTCCCATGGGAGATGGTCCTCCATGAGCTTGTCCAAAGTGAGTCCTTCCCACAGGCTGCAGTTCTTCATGAACTGCTCCAGCCTGGGTCCCTTCCACGGGGTGCCGTCCTTCAGGAACAGATGGCTCCAGCCTGGGTCCCCCACGGGGTCACAAGTCCTGCCAGCAAACCTGCTCCAGCCTGGGCTCCTCTCTCCAGGGGCCAGAGGTCCTGCCAGGAGCCTGCTCCAGCGTGGGCCTCCCAGGGGCTCACAGCCTCCTTCGGACATCCCCCTGCTCCAGCGTGGGGTCCTCCCCGGGCTGCAGGTGGAGATCTGCTCCAGCGTGGAGCTCCATGGGCTGCAGGGGCACAGCCGGCCTCACCATGGGCTTCACCAGGGGCTGCCGGGGAACCTCTGCTCCGGCGCCTGGAGCCCCTTCTGCCCCTCCTGCTGCTCTGACCTTGGTGTCTGCAGAGCTGTTCCTCTCACATATTCTCACTCCTCTCTCCGTCTGCAAATGCTGCATGCTGGGTTTTTTTCCCCTCTTCTTCAATGTGTTACCCCAGAGGTGCTACCACTGTCGTTGATGGGCTCGGCCTTGGCCAGCGGTGGGTCCGTCTTGGAGCCGGCTGGCACTGGCTCTGTCGGACACGGGAAGCTTCTAGCAGCCTCTCGCAGAAGCCACCGCTCCAACCCCCACTGCTACCAAAACCTTGCCACGCAAACTCAATACAGGTCACTGAAAGCATTTTACAACAAAACATTTTGTTTACAGTTGGTATTTGTTTATAATTGCTTTTGTTTACATGTGCTGTTCTACAGAGCAGTGGAAGGTGGCTGAAGGAATGCCAATTTTCATAAAAAGGGTTCCAGCAAATCACAGATGTTGTATTGGACAAATTGACAGAAATAATAATAAAGAATCAATTTAGGGAATGCACAGAAAAATATGTTATAGTGGAGAAGAGTAAATGAGAGTTTTATAGAAGGAAATAATGTCACATAAATGTATTAGATTTATTTGAAAGAGGCAAAAAATCTGTAGGTGTGGAAGACTCAGTTCATTTAATATCTTGCACTTCAAGAAAACACTTCAGAAAGCTTCCCCAGATGAAAACTACCAGGAGATAGAAGATCCTGATGTATATAAAATTAGGTTAAAAGAAACTTCAGAGGGAAAGGGTAGAAATTAATGATTAATATTCATTAGAGGAGTAAATCATCATGATATTTGCATCGGACTGATGCAAACTTTACACTTCAACATATTCATATGTCATCTGACAAAGAGACAGCATGTGTGATGGCAATATTTCTAATGATAATAAGGTATTTTGGTTAGTGAAGGTGAAAATTCTTTGTGAAGAGTTACAGAACGCTCTTGCAGTAGTAAGTGACTGCAAAATAAAATAACGTGTAAAAGTCTGTGTTGATAAAGACCAAGTAATGGGGAAGGAACAACCCTGAATTATACATTCAGTGGTGAGATCTGACTATTTATTGCTATTTAGGAAGTGTGGAAGCACATCCAGTGGTCATACCGTAGTAATGTGTCCACCTAAAAGCTTGTGCTTAAACATAATGCATGATTAGCATTTGCTTTTCAGTATTTCAGCTTCAGTATTAGAGAGTGCCTATTTAAATGGTAATACTGAAGGAACCAGGTGGCTCAATTCATGTACAGTGAGAGTAAGGTTTTTCATTTTCAGTTCACAGGTTCATATTTATGGTTCAAAACTAGTCTGACCGGGTGTTTGGTTGCATCTCTGAAATAAGTATATGGAATTCTTGAGCCACTGCTGCTGTTAACCCCTATTTTGGCGGCCTTTCTAGAAGCAGGAAGGCTTACATGAACATATCAAGTTGAACTCTATTCTCTCCCAAGTTCACAGTAAAGTCCTGTTGATGATGTGGTGGTTTTGCCAATATTTTGCATTTTTTGCCTGTAAGTAGAAAACTACATACTTCAATTTTCTGCACAGCAGTTTTCAAAAAAAAAATCATTTTATTTCAGAAAAATATAAGAAGAAAGTATATAAATAGCTGTAACATTTCCATAAAGAATGTTAACTGTGATCAGTGTTAAGTAGCTGTACACTGTAATTCTGCTTATTCCTGAAATATCTAATGATCTGAAATTAGAACTATGGGAGATGCAGTAATTTCTTGTAATTAGCTCTATTTCTTTTGTTTTTATGTAGAAGAATGTTTGCCTTTGGTGTTTCAGTGGGTATGGTTGGTTTGTTTGTTTGTTTGTTTGTTTTGGGTTTGGGTGTTTTTCTTGTAGCAATATTTTTGACATTGTCTTACAACTTGTGACACAAAATTCACATGTGCAATCCCAAATCTGCCATACTAAACTAAATCCATTTGTATTTTAATAAGTTCTTCATAAAATACACCTGTGTGCTCTTTCACAGTATAATTAATCAAGCCCACAATATTAAATGTTGATTCTGATGAAGCCATTTGTATAGGCTAAGCGTACTATTGCTTCTCATTTAATTGCATGAAGTATTATCTTACATCTATTCATGATAAAGAAATGGTGTTCTTAGAGGTCGTTTTCCATGTCAGCAGCACTTTTTAGCAGGACAGGAGATAAATGGGGAATACATGGCTTATAAATACATCCATTGTTAAGCGCATTTTCCAGTGGGAGAAGTAAGAATGTATATATTTCTTTAATGTTTGATGTATATAGTTGTGCTATCTGTCCGATAATGTTCAATGAGCAAAAATGTGGAGATTTTATACAATGAGTTCTCCTTACGTCATTGTTAATTTAAATCAAGATTTGCTGTCTGTATAAAAAGTGATTGCCTGTTTGATAATAGTTCCATGCATGGGCATGACCATAAGCAGATTAGCAAACTCACTGCTCAGTGAGGATAATTTTAAGTATGTTGAAGTGAATGAAGGTAACATAGAACAAGGGATTTGTATGCAGGAATAATTGTGTCCCCTGAAATAATTATTTTCAAAATAGTAGGGACTTAATTTTGCTACATTCTTGATTATGGGAAGTTGAAACACTGCTGTTATTTTGTAGACTTGGAAATCTAGGGAGTGCATGAAGTGGGGAAAAAAAGACTTGGCTCTGTTCTGTGCAGTGGTACCAATAAGTGATCATATATTTGATCACATATCTTACGCTGTTCATATGAAATACTACCTTTTGAAGCATGGCTTTTTCATTTTCCGAAAAGATTGATGTTGCCCCAATATACTAGCAAAACTAGGACTAGTAGGTTAGTGATTAATTGCAAACTTTTCTCACAAGCATTAAATCATGGATGATAAATCATAGATTGGTAAACAAATGTCAAGTTTCCATTACAAACTGTAAAAGTTTTTTGCTTAACTGTCACTATTCTATGAATTGTTCCATAAGCAAAAAGCTACAAATTGGCCTAATATTAGAGTTTATTAGAATAAGTTAACCATTCTGTACTTGAAAATTTGCACTATAGAGTGTACACTAGGGAAGAATACAAGTGCACCTTGTGTTCAATTAAAAAAAAACAAGTGTTTTTTGACTATCAAGAGACAGCATTAGGCAAGTTGAGAGTAAAATTACCTCAGAAGTATATTAGGTCTCAAACAATCTTTAAAAAGTTTCAAATGTTACTCTAAGTTCTTTGTTTAGTTGCCTAAATTTCAATCCAAACTGAAGCATTCTCAGATTTTGGGGAAATTATCACCTGCATTCAAGTTTTGAATTACTTTTTAATGCGTTACACTAGTCATTACAACATCAGCAATGTTATGGTTAAGTAGTATTACTTACAAGTAATCTTTAAACAAGGGTAACCTGAACTGGCAGCTGTGGGGTCGAATTAAAGACATGAAAACATTTCATCCAAGTCCTTCCTATGTCTTGAAAATGGTTACCACCACTTCCAGGTGGAAAGCAGCCCAGAGAACCTCCAGCACTATGGGTTATCACTCTGATACTTTGGAATGTATCATTTAATATTGGATCATCCTTTCTATTAATGCGGATACTATTAATTCTGTATAGAGAGGCTGTAGTTCAAGGCTGGACATTTCATTCATTTCAGTATAACTTCACCAAATCCTAAAGGTTTCTTGTCTTTTTGCATTTGAATAATGAATAAAAAACAACGTAAAAATGTCAGCTAATTACTCAAGGTCTATTTCTTGTATAGATTCAGAATGTCATACTGGAAAGTTGCTTTTATTGCTGTATATTTTGTTAGACATGAAGAATTGACTAAGTAGGCAAATGGTATGGAGTACAGTTTTTCCACTCCATGAAATAACTGAAAGCTATACCAAGACTTTTAAGGCAGAAATAATTTCTTGCATTTTCTATTTCTGTTTCTCAATCTTTAGTCCCTCAGTCCGCAGATTTCTTCCTAGTGTTGTGAACAGATAAGAAATTTGAAAACCCGTGTTTTATTATGTTGGTCTTCTATCTACATTGGAGGACACACATTTATTTTGTTAACATTTCATATGAAACAATAAATATTTAATATTCCAAGAAAAAATTGTTACTATAATCTCATATTTTTGGTATATATTTCAGCATATTTTTTGACATATACATGTCCATGAATGCCATGTGAAATGTTTTGTAGAGAAATCACTAGAACCCATTTTCCTATATCTGCTATTATATAAATCCTGGGACAAATCTCAAACACACAGGTATTTTGTTTGCAAGTGCTCTTAACTCCTATAAGAAACAGTAGTGGTTTTAGGTTTTTAACAGTGTGCAAATTAATAATACTTTATTACTGTAACTGTTATGGACAAAATTTTTATATTTATATGCGAGTTATCTTGTTTTTTTAATTGATTCTTCCGTTACATTTTCCCCTAATTTTCTTTGGAAAATATAAAATTCTGTCTTTAGATGATAGACCACTTGAAAATGGCCATACATGCTATGACTGAAGACTAGGAAATTTTCCTTTTTTAGAAAAAAAAAGAATAGGATAGACTGAAATAGAGAATAAGCTTCAGCTGAATTGTTTAAAATCAAATCCAAATTTAGTTTTTCTTCAGTATTGCTGTAAAGAGCTTTTCTGTATGTTTTCCTAAGTTATTTCAGCTATCCTTATGTAAGATCTTACTTTTAAGTCATCAACTCTGACTACAGTTTGCATGAATGACTAAACTTGGATAACATGGCAAAAACCCTCTGCATTTATAGAAGTGTATTTGCCTTTGCAAATCCATGTTATGGTATTATGTGGTAGCCAGGTTGCTGGAGCTCTTCTTAGACAGGTACGCCTTTCATATAGGCTGTTTAGATGAAGTGGGGCATTGTTCAAAAGCAGTTTGAATATATAAAGATAAAAGGAAAACTAATTTACTAGTAAGCTTCTCAATTTCTGCTTAGTTTGATAGACCGCTGAAAATGCCTTCAGTGACTGTTACATGAAGTCAATTTGTGCAATTACACACTTCATGTGTAAACTTTCCATCTGGCATGCTGGATATCTAAACAGTTGAGGAAGGGAAAAAATCCTTACTTTTTAATGTCCTCTCAAAGTGACGTGGCAATTGCCATAAAAATCTTCTAATAAGCTATGAGAAGTTTTCAACTGAGTGAAACGGAAATACTGGTCTCTATAATGCAGCTCGTCTGAGCTTCCTAAAAGGGGAAGGGAGGTCCTAAAGGCATCAGTAGATGTTACTGCTTTAGTTTTGTTAGAGACATAGCTATTTCAAACATAGAAATCGATACACTCAGTTCATGCTTTCATTAGGTCCAAGAGGGAGTACATTCATTGAAATCTCATCACTTACGAGGACAGTAAGAGCGCTGTTTATCTTTGCGTTGTGGTTTGAATTATGGGTAGAATTTTCAAAGACCCAGAATGACATGGGAAAATAAATACTATTGAAAGTCAGTGGCACTTGCTTTACAAAGACTTCTTGATAGTTCTGGAGCTCTGGAAGTTAGGATTTTTGCTGGAGCAGAAATAAGACTGCCATCAAAGTTTTGGTTTTTAGGGGGAGCTGACAAAACAGTATCTTTGGCAGAGAATTATTTTAGCCAAGTTTCTTGTGAGAGCAAAGATTTTGTCATCATGCTGTACATTTCTCTCTGCTCCTTTTTTTTTTTTTATCCTAACTTAGTACAAATTCTGAATATTGGATGAATTTTGGCCAAATTTGACCGATAGGTCTTTCAAAAGTCCTCAAACTAGATAGTGTGAGTATGTGTATACAGTCACTGAAGTGAATATTTGGGCCTACAAGCAAGTGAGAAGCAGTGACTGATCACAGATGTCACTTTCCAACAAGCAAATAGTTCAGAGTGGCAAGAGACATGGGAGCATATGAGGGTAGTTGCAAGAGTTGTGCAAGAGAGGAGAGGGAAGAATGCAGGAAAAAAGCCTGGGGAGTGCTGGGTTGAGAAAAGCAGTAGAAGACACATTGGCATGTTTGAAAACGTTTTGGTTTATTCCCGCTTGAAGCTATCAAGAATCAGCCTCTTGGGATGACAAATGGGAGAACACTACCCATAGAGCATATAAAACCTGGGGCGGGGGGGAGGACTGTATTTTCAGTTTCCTTAAAACTGAATTGCACAAAATTTATTCAATAAATAAATGCCTGCCTTAAAACGTTTCATTAGATAAAGGATGATTAAAAAACTTAGTAAGTAGAACACTAGTGAGAAAGGAATAAGAAACCAAGTTCAAAACCTTTGTATTAAAAATGTACAAAGCAAAATCTTAGAGAAAAAACACTTAGCTGTACAAATTATGTTTTACATTGACTACTTTAAAAGAAAAATAAGATTCTTTATCTCATTTTAATTCCATTTTATAATTCAACTGTGGCATAAAGTCCTTGCTAGGTGACTCTCAGTGTTTGGAAAAGACAGTTGTAGGAGATGTAGTCTGCAGCACAGAACAGATAAAAGCATACCTTTTCTTTCTTCTGAACTAGTTGACAATTCATAAATAGCATAATGCACTATAATTTTGCATAGTTTCCATTTTTTATTTTGTCTGTCTTGCAAAGATTGATGGACCATGAACCTGCTGTCTCTGCCGTATGTAACAGTAGCCAGCAAGACAATGAGGAGCCTTGTGAGAATTCAGCACAGTCCCTCTCACCATATCCTATGCTAATCTAACAGCATTCCTAGCACTCTGACATATCTTGTATGATAGAATTTAGAATTGTTCACTCAGGTTTCTTTCAGGCTATAGAGCCATGATTAGTCTGTGCAAATTGATATCAGCTTAAATAAGTCTATATTATAGAAACAGAAAAGCAATGAAGCTATTTGATTTTTATTTTAGTTTTTTCCGTTGTGTTTTCAGCAACACAAACTGAAATGAAATTGAAGTTCTCATTTACACGCAGGAATGTCTTTAGCACAGTGTTTATTGGCGTACTTTTAAGGACAACTTCTTGAAAGAGTACTTTGAAATTAAATAATGAATTTTATAATAATAGGAGAATGAATAAAGTGCTCAAACAGGTTTTCAGTTAACATTAACTAATAGTATTGATTGAAATGACACTGACATTTTGCTGTGCTAAGTAATGATCACCCAACGAAAATACCTATCCAAATGCAGGTCTGAGCCAATGTTCAGATGGCTGGAAGTAAGGTAAAGTAAAATGACAAAATTCCAAAGGTTCGAGCCAAACCAACATTTTGCTGGCTTCAAAGAAGTTGATATGAAAGGTATAAATAGCAAAAGTTTCTAAATGATCTTTAAATTAAGAGGACAAAGATTAAATTTGAAAAGCAGACAGGCAGTAAGGTTATGCCAAATCATCAAAAATTATATAAATCCTGTGAGCTATAAAGTAAGTGATTAAGGCACATGGGATACTGCAGGGAAGCAAAGTTAACACACACAGCTCATTTCAGTATATAGAAAGTAATCAGTGGGACTCTTGGAAATTGAAACTGTATTACTGCTCTATTAGTGATGAACATATCCAAAAAATGGTGATAAATAAGAACTAGGTGGTGCATGGGTCATCTAAATTAAAAAGCAATTTCTTTACAGTCAGTGATTTTCCTCCAGAGAATGTTGTTATGATAGAAGAGTGAGTGTTATCAATATTGCAGTACTTTATGACGATTACAAAAACACTTGATCTTTTGATTACTCAGTGAAGGAAAAATGGATTAAGTTGCAGAACTTTGGAGGACAATTATTTAGGTTAATCCAAACTGAGAAATAGTACCTGGAATCGTATGAAAGTTAAACAAGCTATAAATAGAATTAGAGAGGCAAATTTTGGTGACTGTAAAAGCAAAATAAATCACATTGGCAGAAGTAGCTTGAAGTTTGCTGAAATGTAAATGGCCTGTAACAACCCTAGACGTATCTTCCAACCTAGGTAATTCTATGATTCTGTGATCAAATGTCAAAGTTGGACCTGTACTGAGCATGGAATTGGACCTGACATGATGATAGTGTGATTTGAACTACCAACATGAGAAAAAGATATAATCATTAGTATGGATTATTACCCTTTATGTCTTATCTGTTATTTAACAAAAGACACCTGGGAAGTGGAAGAACTGAAGTATTTTAAATTTTAGAGAGTACATAGCTAAAAACTGAAGAAATGTGTAGATAAAAAGATAATTCTGTTACTTTAACCCAATGTCACTGTCTTCAGTTGAACAGCTACAATTCATATCAATCAAGAATGTGACTTAATGTTTTTGTAATGTGTATGCTTACTTATCAATCTGACTGAGTTTTGGTTATCTACTGTGTCATTGATTTTGATCGCAGCTTATTTCTGAGAAAACTAAAACAATATCCTGCTATCCAAAATTTCCAGGAAAGTTTTTTAAACTATGCCTGTTGAAAACAGGACAAGATCTTTGCCTATTAAGAATCTTTCAATGAACACCCAAAAAAAAAAAAAAATGATCAGTAGGATAAGCAAGCTGTCACTTGCCTATATGGCTGTTGTAGAGTTATTTACTCCTTCAGGTTACTGCCACTGTTTTTGTCCAGGATAAAAGAAACAGTTGCAGTAAATTTTCCTTTTACTACATCTGCTATCTCATACTTTTTAAAGTGAGTGCAGACTAATAGGAATTTTTTTCTTCATTTTTCAGAATGACAATAAAGGTAATAAAAACTAGAAAGTTGTCAAAAAGTTTCCTAGAGTTGTTCACACATCTGTGTGTTTGATTACACAGAGGTACTAATCAGTGATGTCAAATGGCTGTGCTTTATCAGAAGTTTGTATGTTTGGATTAAGTAGACTTATGCACCCAGCTCACTTCTAATTTTATGTAAATTGTTAACAAACTAGAACATTGTTGAAAATAGTGATAGCATATTGAATGTTTGATTTAAATGAAAAAAAAAATTACATGCATTGTCTCATTCTGGCAATATATAACTTAATCATGCAATTGTCATATTTCTAGGACTTTGTTACAAATATACTGAACTTATTTTTAGCACATATGAAAGAAACCTTAGGGATTCTTAACTGTTTTTAAAATAAGACTTGTTATCGTTTCACTGAATTGATTTTTTCAGCCGTTAGGTTTACTTGGTCATCAACAGTTATGAGCATTTGATTTGCTTATATTTAAAGCAGTTTTCTTTCCATCCTGGTGAGCACTAAACAGAGAACTAGCCATCTTTGCCAGTAAACACTGCAGACAATGAAAATATCCTTTTGGAGGAAATGAGCACACTCGAAATCTTATCTTACATGTCCAATGTTTCAAAAATAGTAATGCTTTGTATTATGTTGTCATGTATTATAATGTATTTCAGTGTATGAAAATAGCTTTGAATTATCAGTTATGTAGACTCTTACGTTCATGTAATTTGTAAAATCTCTTAAAAAACATATAGTGGCTATTGAGCTTTGAATGAAAGTCCCATCTAAAACATCTGTATATTCCACTTCAGTTAGTATTTAAAAGATAACAAATTCTTTCATGTATGTAAATCACATGCTTGTATAATGCTTGGCTGTTTTCCTTGTTTTCCTTTTCAATTTAATTTGCTGCTTATCTTCATAGTTTAAGTTCTTCAAGACAGGAATTGTCTCTCTGTCTTTCCTCCCTTTTTGTCAGCAGAGTAGCTAATTCAGTGGTTCTAATGATGTCTGAAATGCTGAGATTTACTGCAATAAAATGTATTTAAAAGAGCAGCAGTGCTATATAGTTATTTTTTTAACAATTTCTTATGCCTTAAAATATTTCTTTGTTTATTTTTTAAACAAATAACTGAATTTTAAGCATTTTAGATAACAAGTCTGTCCAAGTAAGCATTAGCACACAGTAATGGTGTAGTTGTGTATAAAAAGGTATGAATATATAAACAGGAACACTTTTTGTATTTTATTAACTATCAGCTGATAAGAATTCAAGGATCTTGAACTTTGTTCTACTGGAGTGGATTGATAGATACAGTTCATACATAAATCTAGTCTAAAACAATGATTTTTATTAATTTTTTTAATCCTATTTTGAAAAAGTAGAGGAAGGGTTAGGTAGTCTTTTGGAAGTTGAAGATACAGTTTAGCTGCTACATTTGGGATGTTACTTGCCAGTAGTAAAGCTTATTAATAAAGTAAACTACTTGACTCATCCTAGTATGTATTTTAAAACAGGTGAGGCTAATGATAAGGATGTTCAGGTGGTGGAACTTCCCATTGTTGACAGCTTACACCCACGGCCACCTTATTTACCGTTGGCTATCCCCGAAGACCTGGCTGATAGGCTAATTCGTGTACATGGGGATCCTGCAGTGTGGTGGGTCTCGCAGTTTGTGAAATACTTGATTCGTCCACAGCCTTGGTTAGAAAAAGAAATAGAGGAAGCCACAAGGAAACTTGGTTTCAAACATCCAGTGATCGGGTGGGTATTTAGTTTTCTTTTTAACTGTCTGTGCTTTAATATGTGTATATAGTGCTTCCTGTTCAGGACAAACTGTTTTATGATGGTTATCCAAGAGCCTGAAGCATTTTGTGGGGAGAGAGAGTGCTTTCTAGATGAAACTATTATTTTTTAACGGTGCATAATACAAGTTGATTAATTCTTCAGCTTACTTGCCTACCTGTAGTTGGACTGAATATAAAAGGCAGCTCAATAGAAGGTTATTTTTATATGTCCTTCTATATCTAGTAATTTAATACAGAATTTCATTCATGTAATTGCCTTATAGCTTGTATTCCAGACACTTTTCTGTCTGGGTCTTCTTTTCAAGTGCCTATAGCCTTTACATTTGAGGAAAAAAGGCTAAGCCTACATTTTACATGCTACAGTCCGCAACTAATTTTATTGTTGACTGCATCTGAACATGGTATGTGCCTTTCCCTTTCCTGCTGATGTTTCCACTATTGTTGTTTCTTAGCAGTAACTATGAATTGGAAAGGTCTGTATGGGGAGAAGGAAGGAAAGCACTTATGGGCAATAAAGAGCACCTTGTGGAAGAAAGGTTTTACTGTCATGTAAACATGAAGAATTTTACTGCTGCTGTAGTAGAGTCTGCAAATATTGCTTCCTTTGCCAGAATTTTCCTTCAGTCTTTCTTTTTGTAGTACACAATAGGTCTGTCCAAATGTTAGTTGGCTTTTGACCATTGAGTCAGTAGGCCACTTCACCACTGGCGGACCTGAATACTTGTTAGGTTTCAAGCAGATGGGGAAGATGCATTTCTGACTACCTTCATTCAAATCCTGCATTGTAGTTGGTGTCCCAATGTATCCATGATGCAAATATTCCTATTTTGCTTTTGAACTGTATTGATCAAGCATTATCTAACTACACCAGGTAACTTAACCTTCTGCACAAAAGGAATACCTTGTATGCTATAATTAAATCTCCTTAATTCTTTTCTTTCAGTTACCCTTTGCTTTCCTTGCAAGATTATTATATTTATTTCAAGAACAAACTGACAGCTAACTTCATGTTATCAGTGTGTCTTGATGGACATCAATGAGTTTTAATCATTCCTTGTTTTATGAGATTCAATTTCATACGCATTCTAAAAGCACAGGCATGAAATTTAAAGTTAAAATTTCAGTTGCTAAAGTATGTATTGTATTTATAAATTGAATTCCTAGTTTCTGCCTTTTTCCAGTGTTCATGTCCGAAGGACAGACAAAGTAGGAACAGAGGCAGCATTTCATCCTATTGAAGAATATATGGTACATGTTGAAGAGCGATTTGAACTTCTTGCTCGCAGAATGCACGTTGATAAAAAAAGAGTGTATTTGGCTACAGATGACCCTTCATTGTTGCAAGAGGCAAAATCCAAGTAAGATGAGTTATGTTTATATTACAGTTTATTCCTTCTGCTTAGCTTTACAATTTCTGACTATTGTGCACACAAATCAGTATGATTTTCTTTGTCATAATTTATACAGTTTAGATTGCATTTTAGCTTCCAGTGATTTTGATTTTTCTCTCAGACATTCTTGTTTTTTTCCCAAGTATGCTTTTCGAAGTTTAATGTTAAAAAATCTGGAAGAGTTGAGCAAGATACCTTTGACTATTTAAAAACAAACCAATGCTGTAAAAGGGAAGTAAAAATATAAATAATAAACACACCAAACTTCTTCTAGAACATATATATTAAAAAGAAACTATTCAGAAATACTGCAAAAACTAGTTAATGTATTGTTTCACCTGTCTGAACAATACCTTTCTGTGAATAGTTGCCAGAGAAATGTTCAGAAATTGGTTGAAAAACATCTGATGACTCTTTCAGAAAGATTTCTATATTGACAACTTAAAGACTTTCACCCTACATGTTGAATAATTTTAAAGTTTGTCCTTGAATATATGTGGGATTCTCAATCTGTAACATTGTCTCTGTCCCTTTTTTGCTCTTTGTCCTCTTCTAGCTCTCCAGAACATGGGTGCAACAACCTACCCTAGCTATAGGATATTCCAGCCTGTTTTAGAAAATACAATTGTGTTCAAACCTGGAAAGGCACAGCATGCATTTATTCCTAACATGGCCTGTATTTTCCTGTAAAAACTCAATCTTAAGTTGAATGTTTTGCAAGGTGTCACTAAGATGGCAAAACCTTCTGTTTCGTAAAAGAAAGCAGATGCACATGGGAGGATAACATTAAAATAACAGATTTAACTGTATCTTTCTTGGGTTATGGTGTTCATGGTATATGAACAATTTCACAAATGTTTATTGCCATGACTATGGAAAGTTGGATAGTATTTCATATGCTTTGAATTTAAGCATATTCATTATGAAGTACAAGTTAGCATGTTTTCCTTTTGAGTACTATTTATTTATTTGTCTACTGAATAGCGCCTACTTCTGTTTCCAAAATTTTATCTCCCTTGAGCAGAAGAATACTTTTTTTTTCATTTAAGCAAGGAAATTAATACGTTTTAAAATCAAGGTAACTAAAAAATATCAAATTTTTGAACTATGTTATTCATGGTAGACATGCTTGGAAAAATATGTAAGATAACATACTAGATTACAAACCTCCTTTGGCATATACAAGGTAAGCAGAAAATGTTGTTTTGTAGTAGAGGAATTTTCTACAGCATTGCAAACCTGTGTATTTCAATTGTGCTATTTCTGTAATTTTTTTCATATCTATAAAGGGCTGCTATTTAAAATTATGGAGTTTTGGAAAAAAACTAAATGAACATACACAACTCCAGATTATGGCAATCTAATCCTTCCTTTTTTGTATATGTAGAGACAAGAACAGTAGCAGAAACAATTATGGTAACATAACATTTAAAGTGCAAATCTGAACAATGAGAAGACAGGTAATACAAAATTGAGGTTATAATATTTAATTCATTACATTGTTCTACATAACTTTAATTACTGTTTGTATCATAACATCATTCAATATTGCTGTACCAATCTTAGTTATGCATTTTTTTCTTTGTGTTCTATTTTCAATTCTTAGTGCTGTATGCTTTAGCTTTGTGAATAACAATGAGATGCACTACCTATGTAAACGTATGTCCTGGTTTCAGCCAGGATAGAGCTGTTTTTCTTCACAGAAGCTAGTGTGAGACTGTGTTTTGGATTTGGGATGAGAAACTGTTGATAATGTGCTGATGTTTTGGGTTGTTGCTGAGCAGTCAAGGACAGTCCAGCTTCTTGTGCTGGCCTGCCAGCGAGCAGGCTGGGGGTGCACGGGGAGCTGGGAGGGGACACAGCCGGGACAGCTGACCCAGACTGGCCAAAGAGATATTCCCTACCATACGACGTCATGCCCAGTACATAAACTGGAGTTGGCTTGGGGGTGGAAATCGCTGCTTGGGGACGGGCTGTCGATCACGGGGTGGTGAGCAATTGCTGTATTGGGCATCACTTGTTCTTGTACATTCCTTTGTTGGTATTATCATTGTTGTTCCCTTCTTTCTTTCTGTCCTATTAAACCGTGTTTTATCTCAACCCACGAGTTTTTTTTTCCCAATTCTCTCCCCCATCCCGCTGCGGGAGGGGGAGTGAGCGAGTGGCTGCGTGGTGCTTAGTTGCCAGCTGGGGCTAAACCACGACAACGTATCATCCCAAGTTTTCAATAGCAACAAAAACTAGTAGTAGAATTGTGACTTGCTCAGTAAAACAATACTGAGTTTTATTAAGCATTGCAGTTTCTGTGTTAGTTCAAGGTCCATTCCAAATCACACTTTTATTGAAATACAAGCTCATTAGTACAGCATCCATTTTATATGTTTTCTTAATAAAAGTCATAGAATCTGTAAGTAGTGAACGATTTTTGATGTGTTGCTGCTGAGTTTTCAGGTCATAGTTATACTGAAACATCATTTCCCAAGTAGCTTGCACCCTACTGTTTCTTGTAATGGAGTAGAAGACATTTGAAACTTCCTGTCATTTCATAGAAGGCAGGATGCAATTTGACGTTTCAGCATTTCGGGGCATCTGAAGGCAGGTTAAGATCAGGTTTTGGGAATAAAGAATCTTTTCTTCCTCTTCTTGTGAAGAAAACAAATCAGTTTACGCTTCTGACAAAAGAGTTCTAGTCACATTGAACTACTGAGCTTTGACAGAAACAGCTTGTCACATTGTACTGCAGTAGGTTATGTTGCATTCATAATTGGGTGCGGTAATATTAGTAAGTACTAGATATTATATCTCTCTTTACATGAGAATGATGGGCTGTCAAACAATGTTGGCATTTAAATAATGAAAATTTAGCCAACATTCACATGAATAGGCGTGTTGTTTCTATTAAGAGAAGTATTTCAAACTATTCATAATGATGAAAACAGAAGTGTTTTGACTTAAGTTTCAGAGATTTCCCTTGCAGTCAGATATCTCCTAACTGCAAGTACAGTAGTAAAGACAGTTGAGTTAGTACTGTAAGTTTGTAGAGTGATTTTGTTTGGTTTATTTCCCAAAAGAAAAAAAAAGTGAAATATCTTCAGAATTAGGATGATATAGAAAAACATGATTAGAAAAGAGCATGGTTGAGAGTTCAACAGCTGTAATGGTTATGGGATTATAGCACTTGACAAATTCTTGTAAGCAGTGGTTACGGTATTTGTATTATCTAAGTTGTATGTTAGGAATGGTGTAAGTTGCTTGTTCTTTGGCTGATTTAATAGTTTTCAAATACAAGCTTTTGAATTACTAGTGTATGTATATCTAGTCTATAACACTATTTACAGCATCTTCTCTCGTTAAGGTAGAGTATTCAAAATAATGCAGCTGAACATGCATATAAATTCTTAGGAACCGTATTTCATACATTTCTGTTTTATATATGATCTCCTTAGGTCTATGTCTCATGTACATGAGCACTAAAATTCAACAAGTTACATTCTTCTTTTCAGGATGTTTACCTGTAAAGTCATCTGTATTTTGCTTTTTCATTTTTTTGCAGTAATTTGCCTCTCTCGTGAGGTTTTTTTTTTCAACATTTATGAAAGCTTTTTTCCATCGTATTTCACTGTTTATTTATTTCCACTATAGCAAGTTAATGTCTTTTCTGCCCGTGTAGTATCTGTAGTTTAGCTGTTGCAACCCTCCCTGCCCCCAAGTCATAGTGTGCCTGGTATATGCACTGAATTCAGCAGTGCTTCAAAGTTCTTGAGTCTGATGAACAGCTCATACATTTTCCAATTCTTTTTAGAGCAAGACCTGAACAAACACGTTATTTCTTACTCCATCTGTTTACACACATGCTCACACTCTAAAACTTGCGTTGCCTTTTCTGGACACTTCCCCAGTCCTAACAAATTGAGAACAGGAGCCTGGGACTTGTCTTGGTTTGCACCTGCTGCATAGCGTAGTGATAAGCTATAGTTACACAACTAATTCATCAGCTTCTGAAACAAATTGGAACTTGAAATAGTCTCATAACTGTGCTTGGTTTGTATGCTTATCTGAGGCTGGTAGGTGCAGGAAGAAAAGATTTTAAACTATCTCTTCCCCACCTTCTTCTGATTTCTTCTTTTCCCTTTTTCCTAAAGGGGAAAAAAAAAAAATCCTTCCTGACCTGTATATAGGTTTCAAGAATCTGTTAGGTAGCTTTAGAAGAATTAGATATTATTTTTAGATATGTGGAGGAGATGTACTACATATGTGTAGTTCTATACAAAGAAAACAGTATTATGCCATTTTCCATTCTTTGGTTTTATCTTCACAGTCTGGTCCTTTCCTGTTATAGAGAAGAGAATGTCTGGGTAATTTCTTTGGAAAGCTAGAATGGATCCTACAAAGTACTGTATTTAGGTGATTCTGTCAGTAAGAATATGACATATTATTTATTATTCATTTACCATGCATCCAGGTATCCTGGTAATAGGATAGTGCCTGAGTTCTGCTTAAAAAGAAAAAAAAAAAAATCCCCAAAAGCTTACAATGTAAGGTTTGCATAAATCATAATATAAATACAGATGGAAAAGGGAACAGAAGGAAGCAAGAGCTAACTATAGAGCTTTAGAAGTTTCATTTTCTTTATTCTTTGTAGTCATTGTGGTAAGACTAGCTTTAAATAGAATGTAAAGGTGAGTGGGAAGGAGAGTTAAACCTTACCTGATGCAGGAAGTCAGTGGGACACATATGGCTAAGCTTGAGAGAAGTATAGGTTTGGTGGTTTGCTACGTTTTCCTTTATGCTCTGCTTTTAGCCTGTGCTGGAGACAGAAGTGGTGGACTAGAAGATTCTTTGGTCACATTGAGTATGGCTGCTGTTATACTCCCATTTTTGGGTGCTTAAAAGAAACCCCTTTCCCCAAGCATGAATACAGAATTGTGTGTGTATGTGTCAACGTAGAAATGCTTGTTTGAAAACGTAAACATGTGAGCAGATAATTGCTAAGCTTGGATCACTGGTTTGAAGAAATGGGTTCTGAAACTGTTGGTTAGGTGAATTTGGGTCAACTTTACAAAATGGAATTGAAGACCAGATTTAAAAGCATCTCAAAGACTGTTTCCAGATAAAAGGGAGGAAGGAGAATGTTTTAAATGTATGCATAAGAAGATGTGTAAATAATTCTGACTTTTTTTTTTTAAACCAGATCCAATGTGGCACTTTTTTTGGTGTGTTTCGTTTGTTAAGTTATTAGACTGATCTTTTGCTAGGAAGAAATCAGATTCTTCAAGAAATGTTCTTTTATTCTGTTGTTCTTTTTCCACTCAGCATGTGGATTCTGATTTTTGAAATCTGAAGGAAGTGATTAATTTTAGCAGTATTCCTGATGCCAAAAACTTGCAAAGGGGTGTGCAAATATCTTTACTATGTTCAGTGTCCCTAGAAATTATGTCTTCTGTTAAACATTCTTCATCTTGCTCCCCTGAGAGTTGTGTCACTGAAATTAGACTGATGCCCATCTCTGTTCCTCAGCTAGTTTTCACAGTTGAGTATGACAAATTTCCATTTGGTCTGTACTTTTTTCTTTAAAAAAAATTAATAATATGATTCATGCAATGGAAACAGAAATAGAATGTATCACAAATATTGTCTTGTCATCTGTAATATTTTGAGAGCTGGTTAACTATTGACAAAAAATGTTAGACGAGAAGATAAAGAATACTGTCATTGGGATCATGATGGAGTTCATTTTGAAAAAATTATTCTTGGATCCATATGGTAATTTCTCAGAAGAGATCTTATCAGTTATTCTGAATGAATAGTATTTCCATCTTCTCTTTCCTTTTTTTTTATTGATTGTTTTGTCTTGTTTTTAATGTAACATGAACCTCCCCTGACATTCATGATCAATGCACCCTTTGAAGTTGTCTCTGGGAAATTTGTCATACATACGTTATTTGTTTGCTAGAGCAGGTGTTTTTCTTGGGAACATAAAATTCTATTAAAATCACTATGAAGATAAATTAAAATTCTTTCTCAAATATGGAAGTTTTGCATACAGCTTTTTGATTCCCTCTTGAGGTAAATTTTGTGATTTGGTGGTCACGGCTAGTGAATGTTAGATGGAAAAAAGCCTACTATATTTGCCCATTTCACTTCTGAAAATGATTTTCCCATACTTTTAATGTTAAAATGGAATAAATCAAGCATATTCTTACAAGAGGTTGTCAAAATCATGTCTACCATGGGTCCAGAGTGTATGCACAATGCTGCATTGTTTTATAGAAATGTATGCTAACTTCAGTAACTTTCCAAGAACTCATGAGTATAAACCTTATTTTGAGCAATGTTCAGCACAGGACTGTCCGGCTTTGAAGCATCTAGTTACAGGTCTAGGTTATTGTTGCTCTAGCATTATGGCCTGCTCTATATTCTGTTTTTCTTTATTAAACAGTATGAGAATGTTTAATTGTTACAAATGTAATATTAGCTGCATTACTGTCTTATGTAATATATTGCTTTATGATTGCTATGAAGTTGTAAATTTGAAATACAGCTTTTATTTAAATTATTTTGTAATTGGCTCTGTACTTGAAATTTTGTAATTGGCAGGTCAGTTGCATGAGTTGCACTTCATGATTGAAATATAATTATTATGTAACAGCAATGTAACTATCATCTTTGTTACATCTACCTGGAATTTTTCATATAAAACTTATTAGCTGACTGAAAATTTAATTAATTTGTGCTACTTTTCACAGTTTATTTCATATTTCAGTTCCCCGATAAAGGTCTCCAAATGTTTCAAGAAAGACCATTCTTTTTCAACGTTTTTAAAAAGGATTCTTTTTCTTTCAAACTTGTTATATTTTAAGAACTTCTAATTTAAAAAAATAATATAAACTAAGGTTTTATATTTCAAATAAAGGTATTTTCACTAAAGTATTACTATTTTGTTTATGATATATCAAGAAAGGTGTATTGACATGAAATTTTACATTTCTTTTATTTCCTTTTGACCAGTAAATTGCAAATTTTGTTTTCCACATGGCCTTAATAACTGTGGAGGACTTTTTTCGATTAGTTTAGATTCATTTATTTAATATGTCCCTTTTACAGGTGCCTGGTTTTTTTGCAGTGTCATAATCAGTATCTCATAGAGAGTATGGCAATAGACAAAATGTAGTCTAGTAAAGACACAATCCCATATTCTGTTTAGTAGTAGAGAAACCAAAGTGATCTAAGTATATTTTATCTAAAATCAGTAGTGTTAGCAGTATATGGCATATACTTCCTGATATTTTCTCACTTCTTTTACAGTGTCAGTTCTCAGACAGACTTACAGTGTCTTTTTATTTCATTTTCTTTTTTTCTGGATAAAGAGAGGGCATACTTGGAGGCAGCAGTAACATTCTAGAGTGTTCAGCAAGTTCTAATTCATTCCCTGTAAAGCAGAGACTCACTTAAAACAAATTAACAACCTTATCTTACAGCAAAGATGATGCTTCTTAAAAAAAAAAAAAAAAAAAAAAAGAGAGAGAGAATACGACTTTGCTGTTAACATTGTATTGTATTTTCACAGGTATCCAAATTATGAATTTATCAGTGATAACTCCATATCCTGGTCAGCAGGACTTCATAACCGATACACTGAAAACTCCCTAAGAGGTGTTATTCTGGATATTCACTTTTTGTCTCAGGCAGACTTCCTGGTCTGTACGTTTTCGTCCCAGGTAAACTCTCATACAAACACAATATGAAGTATATGTACCAGTCTTAAATCTTAGTTTTCTTCATGCTCATGTTATCTTATTCTCCATGCTCTCTCATGAAAATTTCAGGGAAGAATTGAAGGCTCAGTATGCTATGTGAACATTTAGAGGACTGTAAGCACTGGTTGATTACTTCTCTTCAATTGAAGTTACTGGCTTAATTAAGACATTTTAAATAAGCAAGAAATAATATTAAACACGTTTAAGAGTTCCTTGATTGCATAAAGTTAATGTATCCATGCAGCTTAGTTAAGGCATTTAAAATAAGTTAAAATAATTTTATAAATGTTTAACACTTCTTAATTTTGCATAAAGTTAATATATAACTTGTGTCCATCCATTTCTACACATCATTGCACTCTACTACAGTTCAGACATGTTTGCTGTTGCCTTAGTTGATTGTGGGAATGGAAAAGAATGAAGAAAGCAGACATTTAATTTCTGTTCAGTCTGTTACATTTCTAGCAATCCAGTGACAATGCAATGAATGTGAATTCTGACCACTGTAATAAGTAGATTTCTTCTTGCAGATAATTGTATGTTATGAGCTTCCTTTCTTGAGTGGTCTGATGAAGCAAGTGGGAGGCATTAGGAAACTGAATCATATAATTGTCATTGTTGGCATTTTCTTCTTTATTACATCATATTGTATGTTAAATTTATAAATCATTAAAAGCTGTTTTTAAAAAGCTGTTTTAAGATTAAAAAGATCAGAAAGCAGTATTCTGTGACTGATACGCTGATACACCTAATTCAAGTATGGCAAAATATGATTGATATCAAACAAAGTGAATGTTTTTTACCTTCTGTTGTCATATATGCTCTTAGGTGATGCTGCTGGTTAGGAAAGCATTCAACTATAGATGGTGATAGATTATGATAACACATGATTGTGCTGTTACATGGAAGTGGACCCTATATTAATTCTTATTTATGCTACCAAATCTGTATGAATACTGATACAAGCTGTAGAATATATATTTCATTAAAATACTGTTGTTGAAGAAATTAGGCCCATCAAGTGATGTGGAGTCAAGGGAAACAAGCTACCTTGGTGCTGTATTTCAGCAACATCACATTGAGAAGTATAGAAAAGCCACAGGATAGTTACACATATCATAACACAGTAGCAGAATTAAGATTGCATATTAAAACAAAGAGCACTTTTTGTCTCTTCAGTCTTCATTTAGATGAAATTGTAGCTCCCTCCACCTGATATTTTTCTTCATATTCTCATTTCCTTCCAGGACTTACTAATTTTTGTATTTTGCATTGTACATGTAAGTATACAGACTGCCAAAAAGTGAATCTATGAATACAAAATGGGAGGCTGGCTTTAACTCTAATTCTGCACATGGATTCTTTGCCCACTGCCCTCAACAGCTCACAGTTTAGTTACCCAGGTTTGGCACTACAAAGGAAGCAATTGCTGAGAGGAGACGTATGTTTTATGTCGGATATGCAGGACACTTACACTCACTAAAAAGCATTACCACTGAGAAGATTTAAAAACTTTTACAGAGTGTATGTATCCTCCTCCTGGGGTGGACGCACATGCAGAGAACAAAGCATCAAAAACAGTCACAGAAACTATAAAATAAATAACCTCTTACCAATGTATGGGTGATCAAATTTGTTTCTATATTATGGGGTATAACAAGTACTTTGAAATAATTAACTTCAGCCTGATCTTCTGAAAGCTTCTTCTCAAAAGTTATTTCAAAGATCAGATGGAGAGGGATAAAAGGAAATCCATTACATTTTTAAAGCAAATGCCTCACAAAGAAACGAGGAAAGTACAAATATGTCTAGTTTGACTGATCAAAGTTCTAGTCACCATATCTTCAGAGGGAGAAAAGTAAAATCAAGCTTTACTGTATTTACATAGAATGAAAATAATGAAAAAGCTCAAATGCTTCTTCATATTGAAGGAGTCTGCTGTATTGTTAGTTTATCAAGCTTACATAGAATCAGAGAAAGATACTGTAATGTAGGTTAGAAGTCAGAAAGGTCACAGTGGCCAAATCAGACACCTGACAGAGAAGAGCTTTCTAGCCAATTGTTGAAAAGAGCTTTTTTTAATATAGTGGCAGCCTTTTGTGTTTCTGGCAACTCTGACAGATACAACACGATTCTGATGTGGGAACCGGTTTTCAGTCTGAAGAAAATTCCCTTCATAAAATGTGATACAATGACACTTCAAAATGCGTCTTTCTCATCACCAACATCAATATTTTCTCACTGGAATTCAATTTCATTTAGTTGTCTTCCAGTTGCCAACAGTCATAATCACTGTTCTGATATTAACAGCATTTTAAAGCCTTGGAATTCTGGAACTGCTTGATTGTGAAAATTGGAGCTTCCTTTAGAAATGTAAATGTAAAGCCTCATTATTACAGAATAAATTTTGAAAATGTAAGTTCTAAAGGTTCAAAGGAGAGTAAAATACGGTTTTTATTAGTAGTGGGAAAGGAAAAAGAATTTGCTTTTACGATTGATTGGCTACATATCATTCATTTTAAAAAGCAGGATGGCTAGTGTTCATATAGATGTTTTCAGTTTTTACTGAAAAGTAGACTGTTCTAATTATTTATCTATTTATTTATTTGCCAAAATCACAGAGTACTAATTAAAATGCTGCAAAACTGTATGCTTCTTGTTAGTAAACATGTAGGTTTTTTGGGTTTGGTTGTTGGATTTTTTTGGTTTTTTGGGTTTTTTTTTTTTGACCTGGACATTCCAAAACTTGATCCTCTTGTGAAATTGAATTGTTAACACATTGGTTGCTGACTTCCATGGTATATTGCACACATACGCAATATTTATGACTTCTATTCTGTTTTTTATTTCTAAGGTTTGTCGAGTTGCCTATGAAATTATGCAGACATTGCATCCAGATGCTTCAGCATATTTCCATTCTTTGGATGATATCTACTACTTTGGGGGACAGAATGCCCACAACCAAATTGCTATTTATGCTCATCATCCACGAACTGCTGATGAAATTCCTATGGAACCTGGAGATATAATTGGAGTAGCTGGAAACCACTGGGATGGTTATTCAAAAGGCATCAATAGGAAATTAGGAAGAACAGGCCTGTATCCGTCCTATAAAGTTAAAGAGAAAATTGAGACAGTCAAGTATCCTACATACCCAGAGGCTGACAAGTAGATTAAAAGGAAGACATTCGTCAGTAATTCTCAATTTTGGTTGGTTTGAACCAGTCAACACACTAACTAATGGTTTATATGGGATTTGAATTTGCATTTTAACATGCAGTTAAAGCCTTTAGCAATGAAACTGGATAAGAAGCTGAGAACAAATGGATGGGCTATTATCTGAACTTACTCTTAAACATTTTTTGTTATATGCACTCTCACACATGCACACACAAAACCACGTACAGCAGGAAAACTGTTGTTTTATACTTCTTTTCTCTTTTCAGGATTTGTCCCAGTCATTAGTCTTATGTGAGCTTTGAGCTCTTTTCTCTGCCATTAATTGACAATAATGTTCAGACTTATAACACTGCCACATTGTGTAATTTGAGTGACATGAACATATTTTGTATGTGCAACATTTAAAACATGGTGCCTATATTTGAAAAAATTGTGACCTTTTTAGAAGAGCCATGCCTATTTCACAATGGGCAAGAGTCAATCTTCAACTGGTGTTCCCGTGACCACTGAACTTGCTTCAAACAACAGATTCAGATTTCAGACTAGATTTCTTTACAAGTTTATTTTTAGCATTCCATTGATTACTTCTCATCATTAATAAAATAAAGGATACATCCAACAATAAAATAGTCACTGTCTGTTAGGAACTTTTGTAAAACAATGCCATGAACAGGTTATTCAGTACTGATAATGTTTCTGGACATTGCCTTTGATTGGGGGGTGGGGGGGAAACAATGAAACACAAATCACAAAACCTACAAAGGAAGAAGTAGCTGGAGTTTTATTGGATTTTTAAACACTCATTATGTAGTACAACAACTGCTTAGTGGCACGGTATTTCTCAGTTCTGTGGACAGTGGCTTTCAGCA
>NW_010552628.1:43837-53547 GCF_000687285.1 Phaethon lepturus
GGGGGGGGGAGGGTGTATCATAAATGGCCATTTATCATTTTGGCATTGAATGTAGTTACTTTTAAGTAAAATACTTCAGGTTATCCAATTTATAGAACCTGTCAATCTAGAGTACTCTAAAAAAAATATAACAAATTACCCAAAAACTAGTAGGTTCCAAGAAAATACAGACAAGGATTAATTTTTATGCATGACACAAAATTGTTAGTAATTCTTAGTGTTTTTGAATCTTTATCATTTTGGCATTGAATGTAGTTACTTTTAAGTAAAATACTTCAGGTTATCCAATTTATAGAACCTGTCAATCTAGAGTACTCTAAAAAAAATATAACAAATTACCCAAAAACTAGTAGGTTCCAAGAAAATACAGACAAGGATTAATTTTTATGCATGACACAAAATTGTTAGTAATTCTTAGTGTTTTTGAATCTGTTGCTAGTCTTCTCTCTCCTAAGAAGAGTGATAACTTACAAAAATTTTATGAATTTGTAGATTTGGGGTTTGTGTATATATATATATATTTTAAAAATATGCAAGATATCAAGAGATTATTTCCAAATAGAAAGAATATTAATAGCATTATACAGGTTCTAGTGCAAAACAATCTGGAATACTGGAAGTGCAGAAAACATTTGCTATTCAGACACTGAGAAAATGCCACATAAGTAAAGCTTTAAAAAGCATGGCTGGTTGACCTTAACAAAGCAAAATTTAAAAGAATATTTAATTGTATTTATGAATAAACCAAGGACAGTGGTATATGAATGGATGCACTTGACCATGAATAAATTTTAGGCTGAAAAGTAAAAGGAAATCTCGGGTGGTGTGAAGTTCAGCAATAGTCTTCCAATTGAAATAGTGATGAGTAAGATGGAACTTGATTGGTATGTAAAGGAATTAAGAAAGTAGTTCTCTCTGACATCACCTGCAGGACTGATCCTGTAGATTTTTTCCAGTTATGTGTTCCTAAACTGAAAAAAATATTTTATGTCTTGAAAAAGAATAACAAAATCAAAGTTGAAACCTGCTGTGGAAAAAAAAGATAAATTGCCTGTTAGTAATATTAAATAGACGTATCAGTAAAAATGAGCATAGATACCAAATGGGATTTAAAGATGGATTGAAGGATAAAGGCAAATGAGTAAGAATGGCTGAGACATGCTGAAGATGATGAATTTTTGTGACTAAGAATGACTAGAGTTAAATGGTGGTTCTGTATTTTGGAACTACTAAGGAAGCTCTTTATGTTAGTTTCCTGTCTAAGTAGTTCTGATAAATTTTCCACTAACTTTAGCCAAACTTGTGGTATTTCAGAGGCATAAATGTAGGCTAAATTATAAGTTTTTTTTTAACTTAAATTTGAATTGTACATGTATAGCTATTGCTATTTTCCTTTTTAACTTGAAAAAAAAATCCAAACCTACAAACATTTCTTCTTCAATGATTAGATCAATGCATTTTATCTTTGGGAGAATGAATTTTATTATTTTTCCACAAATACTACATTATCTAGTTGATATTTATAGATTTTGAAAATGTTTTATATTTTAAGTTCCATACAGCTTCAGAGCTCATAATTTCCAGCTCATTTCTTACAGTATTCGTGAATGAATTAACATATGATAATTCCTCCATAGTCAGGTAACTCAATTGAAGATACCACCAAAGAAGATAAATAACAGAACATCTAAGATGAGCCCAAAGGCAAGAGCAGATCTTCTGATGTAGTAATGAGAGAACCGAAAACACTGGTGTTATAGAAGACATACCTGTATAATGTGGCAATTCCTCAACAAACTGTATCTGACAAAATATTGGCAAGGTACATGTGCATCCTTACATATTCTAAGTACCTAAAATGAATAATTAGCTCATCATCTTGGAGAAAATGATCATGAAATGGTATGAAATTATAAAATTATTGTTAATAATTAAGAAATGTAGTAATGTAGATGCTATGACCTTATTCCCCTGGGCAGTATGATCCTCTATTGCTTATAATACAGTACTTTTCAGAGGAAGAAGCCTAGCAATAGGCTGCTTACTAGATGCATCTGTTTCTAGAGATTTGTTTCCATTAAGACTACTAGTTAGTTACATCTTGGAATCCTAGGACCTTGGGACATTAAAACTGAATTTGTTTTATATTAAACAAAATTAGCGTTAAGAGACTTTATTCTCAGTTACAGTGGAGTCCAGGTGGTATGGAAGGATCCATGGGTAAATGAAAATGAGACCCCCGCATTTTTATTGTAGCTCACAGAAAAGTGAAATAACAGGAAATAAAAATTTTGTCTTAAATACCTGAAAGAAAGATGAATCATTTGAAAGTTGTGAACTTGTTAAGATACTAGCCAGAATGCTTGCAAGCGAGTATACATCTTGTTTTTTCTGTTCACCTTGTAGCTCTGCAACAATCCAGTCATGTAATTTTTGTTTCATACCAAACCACCAAGTCTGACATCCATAAAACAAAGACAGTTCTCATACTCTCTTAAACAAACTAATGTTTAATTAAATTTTTCCTCTTTAAGAAACATTTGCGTGTGTGTGTGTGCATGTTGTATTCATAAAAAAAGAATATGAACAGTACTCTTTCCTTCTTTTCTATTTTACATTATCATTGTCATATTCTGTGTAATAACCTATTTGCCAGGTAAATGTAGTCTCTGGAAACTGAATATTCTACTTGCTTCTTACCAGCTGGGCTAAGAAATTTATTCTGAGTCATTCAATTAACTAGTCTTCTGTGACATTGGTGCACCTGGAGGCTGGGGTCATCAGCAGCAGTTTGCTGCTACCACTGCAATTACACCAACCTGATGTGTGGGATCCCCAAGCCTCCTCTATCAATATCCTGTCCCTGTGAACTGCAGAGTATCATGGATTTGTTCATGAAAGATGATGTTTTATTTGAAAATTTTTAAATATTTACCTTCAGAAAAGTCTTTTGTCTACCACTGAATTGCAATGAAACTTGCAATTAACAGAAAGATTTCTCTCCTTTACCAGTTTTTCAGAAAAGAGAACTGATGGTACCTTTCTTATTCACAATGTAAAAGTTTGCGCCATTGTGGGTTTTATGTTTCTTTGATATGAAATTATAAAGTAAGGGTCTTGTCTTCTGAGCTGGGAACATAACAATATAAATTAGAAAATTTAAATTACAAATTCTTGATAAGGGGAGGGAGATTTTCCTTCATGCCAGTGGAGTAGCACCTACCATTTGGAACTTTTTCGAAACAGTGAATTGAACTTTTGTTTTTCCGAGTCACAAGTTTCTTTGCAATGTAATCTCTCAAGTGTCTGAAGAATCCAGGTAAAAATCATTTGCCTAGTTTGGGAGGTGGGAAGGAGAGAGTCTAATAAGAAGATGTAATACTGTACTTTTAATTTAAATTGCTATATCAGTTTATAAAGCCACAAATAATAACCCAGTGCTGGGTTAAGGGCCTGTGCCAGCAAAATCATTCTGCTCTTTGCCAGAAATACTTAAAATTTGCAGCCTGTCTTGATTTTTGCCTAATACCAGTCCCAGTTGTGTATAAAAATCATGCTGGTCATATTCTGATTATTGGTTGTTACTATTCTACAGTTTCATATTTTGGTGACTTGGGAGGAGGCTGTCAAAGGGCATAAACTTTATTTGGTTTATTTATCGTGTTGAATTAAAACTGCATTTAAAACTCACAAAAATTCTATTTCCCTAAGGCACCACTAGAATTCAAATTGTAGCCTACAGACTTTTGTCGAAGTCCCCTATATGTACCTACAAGCTTATAGGGAACAAGGCTGAAGCAAAGACAGTTATGCATAAATATCCACTGCAGACAGGTTGGGTTAGACTTCATAGTATCCTGTTCATTTCTAAAAAAGCATGAAATGTGCCACTGCATGATACAAACGTGAGGATAGTATAAAATCTCCAAGCCTGCAAAAAAAATTACTAGTCTGTTTGCCTGCGTCACTGCTTGCATTCGCTGTGTACAAGATTATTGCAGAAACAAGGTACATAAGGAAGAGGTCTTCCAGCATTACTACAGACATCTGAGAATCCCTTCCACTGATGTGTTTGCTGTTCTTTACCTGTTTTTGGTACCATGTACAAATGCCTAACAACGTTGATGGTGTTTGCTAGTCAGCAGAAACTTCCTTGATATTGTATGCTTGTTTTGTTTGACTCAACTTACTTGTCAGCAGAATCCTATTGCCACCGCAATTCAAACAAGTTTGGATTAATGCAAGGCATGCCATGCTCTTAGGCTGCTGCTGAGGGAAGGAGCTATCTCTACTGGACTATACTGTACATGTTATATAACTGCTGACACATAAGTGTACTAGTTTTACTTTCAACTTTGCATGATTTTTCCACTTTCTACAGACTCAAAATTTTGTTTTTTTAATTTAGTATATTTATGAAGGGTTCTCTTGAGCATGGTGAAACAAAGTCACAACTATCCTACATTTTCTTCAAGAAGTATATTAGACCTCACCCCATTTCCTCTACCTGTCTTAAAGACGTCCTCTAGTCACAACATTTTAATAGAATCATCTAGATCGACGTTTCTTGAAGACTATGACATTTTTATTCTTTTCCATTAGCCCCACTGCTTACTTGCATCTGAACCTGATCTGCCATGGTTGTATGAACTTTCTTCAAACCTTTCTTTGATTTCCTTGCCTAATGGCTAGTGGTCATTACTTGACCAAGAATCCAAGCGACAGCAAATGTCCATATTTGATTTTTCATAATAATATGTGTAACTATATTTCTTGCAGGTTATTTTTTTTTTTTTTTACAAAATGCATTTTTATATTTTCCCTACCTGGTATAGTCAAAGATTCAAAGAGAAAACACCATAATCGGATGTGCCTAATAAATATTTAGGAGTCTTACAAGGCATAGAAGTTCCTTATCTAATAAGATTTACAGCTCACACTGTGGCAAGTTTCTTGACCAGATGAAAGATGTATTCTCATAGCATTCCCTATCCATTTTTGGCTAGCACTTATTGTACATTAATGTCTGCAGCTTAATATGCAAGCAATAGGGACACAGTCTGAATGCAGTCTTTTTACAGGAGCATAAGAGACAGGTCATTTTCTTCAGTCTTGGAATCCTTTATTTTATCTTAGTTTTAGTGTTCCTGCTGCCTGTCTTTGGCTTTTGGCTTTTTTTTTTTTTTTATAATACAGCTGCACAATTCTCAATTACTCTGCCTACAAGTGGAGCCACAAGAATATTACATCTCACTGAATGTAGAGATTGCTGTCCAGTTAGGTTGTCTACAAAAGATCTGTCGCTTAAAGAAGCCAAGTATGTTTGCTGGTATCTTTCCGAAGAGTAGCAACCTGGAAGAATGGAAAAAACCAGAACATCCTACTTCCTTCTTTGTGAATGAGAAGGTATCGGACATCTGTTATGTCCAACCAAGACACTGAAAAGCAACTAATTAGTTGATGGGAGTAGTTTGCTTCGCTACTTCATCTTATTGCTTAGAATGAACTGTGATGAGTTTATAATTTTAAATCTCGTCACTTTGTAACATCTATAAAATTTTATTTGTTTTCACTTGAGAATAAGGTTGTTATACACAGTAAATTCAGATTTGTGGGATTAAACTGACAGTGTTTCTTCTTGCGTGAGATGGAGTTCATTGTGCACTAATGTTTCTTAAAATGATTTTTGTTTATGATTAAACTTCAATTATTTAGCAAAGATAGACAAATCCTGTTAGGCTGGCTTGACCATTTTTTTAACCTGTGTGTCACTAGAGATTATACAGAGGCTGGCACTAATGACGTTTCACATTATAGATTTAGGATTGATGGATTCAATCAAAAAATGGATTACAACAGAAAAAAAAATTAAATATTAAAAAATTATAGTTAGGATGTATCTGCCTGCTCAATATGTATTTCTCTAAAGCTGCTGATGTGTTATGGCTACTCTTTATTACACTGATTCGTGTTAGCTCATGTTCTCATGTTTCTGTGTTGCTCATTCCTTTTGTCCAACGTTTAGATTATAAGATTTATGATCCAGGCATCTCCTTTTTTTTGTGTTTCCACCACGCTTGTCACAGTGGGATTCTCATCATTCAGTAGGATCCCTAGATAGTACAGTAATATGAATAATAATTGTGGTCATAAAATGGGTTAAACATTTAATCTATAATGCTAAATTCAATATGATTTTGTAGTGTTTGCTTTAGTTCTGTTGTGTTAATGTTTTGTTCAGTTAGATATATTGCCTTTTTGCCATCGTGTAAGAAATAAATTCTTTTAAAGAAATCCCAAAACCTAAGCTCAAATATCAGAAGTTTGGTCCAGGAAGTATTCTTAGTTCCTTCCTATATGCTGATGACCTTTGTTATTGGTGGTGTATTTATACGTTTGGTTCTGAAACAGCACAGTGATTTAAGAAATTACTTTGTGTACTTTGTTTGCTCTTATTCCTCCTCTTGGGACTTAGTAACTGACCATGTGTGTACTAAATCTATTTCAGTGTGAATTGAAGCAGGTTCATATCTTTGCCATTGCTGATTGGGTTGGTATATATTCGTCAATGACAGTTTTAGAAGTACACATAAATGTATATCCTTCATTCTATGCCTTTAAAATTGAATGTAGGAGAGTAAGTGTAAGAGCCATTGGAATAATAGGCTTTTGTCGCCTTTTGTTGAACTGGCTAGAGCTTACTCATGCCCTTTTTCATTCTCAAGATAACGCATTGCAGGAATACGCTATGGAGAGACAGATGCATACACCATAAACAATTATGTATCTAATAGGAAAGGATAAAATCTGTTGAAGAGCCTGAAGAAACCTCTAGAAGATGAGGATGTGACCAAGGTAATGGTTGGCTTGACATGAAGGTGTCCCAGTCTTTGATTTATCTGCCAGTGTGGGTGACTGGAGGTCTTGTTGTTCTTCTCTTCTTGGGCTCTCCCTTCAGAATTCATTTAACAGACATACATTATTCTGTCATGACTTCATGCTGGATGGATATTGGTTCCAGAGCATGCTGTTTGTTTCTAATAAGAGGCATCCTGTTAATGCAGGTGCTCTGCTGTACTACCTCTGTAGTAAAACAGAGTCTAGATTTTCTCAGTGCGGTGTTTAGTTGATGTTGGTGTCTCTTCAAAGTTTCACTTAAAGCATTTCCTTTTAGTAAAGCCATACATAATACTTGAAAAGAAGAAAATAATACCATTCTTTGGTAATTTGAGTCTGATGTTTTATTTCTGAGATACTTGTAATTTGCCTTGCTGACCTACAAAGCAACAAGGTAGATTATTTTCTGTGGCCGGAGGCTTACTGCTGTTGGCTGTAGCCAACAATTTGGTGCTGAAAGTAAGATTTAAGCCTCTGCAAGTATTTCTGGCTCTTATTGCTGTCTGAGAAAGAGTGGTGACCCCAAGGACAATAGATGTATGGATCCACAAAACTAGTTCGGGCTAATTCTGTGTGATTCTGTGCTTTTTCCTACCAATATTACCACTCTTTTGCCTAAGTCTTTTATCCAGCTTCAGCTTTGTTTTAGAATTTGTCTTGCAGTTGCAGGGATACAGGGCAATATTCTTGTCTGTGCTTGAAAGGCTGTTGTAAATGAGTTTTCTAAGCATGCTGCTAGTACAAGGCATAACAATGTCCATTAACCTCTTCATTTATGCCGTATCTTCTCCAGCAACTTCTCTACCAACTGGTGCCAACTTCATTTCTTTGTTTCCAACTGATTTCCTCCCTGTCTCTGTCTTATACATAGAATGGTCGTATTCTCTGTTTGTTCAGATCTCTAAAAAACCTGCATAGGTACGAAAAATGAAAACAGAAAATTAAATTCAATTAAATTATCAACACATCTGCTTTTTTCATCAGATTTTATCTTCCATATATCACATTTTTGAATCTTAAGTTCTCAGAAGCAAAAAATTTATTTTGTTATTGTTCAGACTTCTTAATCCTGAAACAGTAAATAATAGGCAAAAAGGTTTCTAGGAGGAGTAAAGCTTTTCCAAAAGCCGTAGATCACTTAGGCCTAGTACAAACATAATAAAAAATAGAAATCCCATTAAATTCCTAAAAGTAGAACGGCATGAAAGATTACTCTGAATGCCAGAGTAAGAAATACACAGGGTTATAATATTTTTCCTGGTTTTCCCTTGTTGGTTTAACTAGCTCATCTAAGTTGCTGCTTATCTGTGAGAAATCAGCATCAATTAGCATCTGCTGAACTGGACAGTCTCTTCAATGTACAGCCAGCCTATGAGAACAGCTGTATGAAATTTTATCTCAAGACATTTTTAATCTTAATACAAAATTGCCTTGAAGTTCTGTTATAGCATTTAATATTTTTGCATCTTGAGATTTTCAGATAACAACTAGTGGATGGTATATAATATGAATGATAGAACTTCAAGTATGTACATCCGGAAAGCACAGGAACAGCTGTTTATGCATAAGGCAATACGCTGATATGTCATGTTAATCATTTTACTTTCAGTTACAGGATGTGCAGAGCATATCAGGGTTCATTGCACAGCAGGATGGCTAACAAATTATTTGTGAAATCGTTGTCCATTTTAGCTGGGATGTTTTTATTAAACAACAGTAGCTGTGACTAACACAGGGGTCTGTCACTTGTTTATCATGGCACACACTCAATGACTGAATAATAAAGAATGTAAACTATATTTTAGTATTGCAGACAGATTCAAAGGATAGTTGAGTCCTACCCAGCAGCCAACAAATTGTTTTGGGGAAACTCCCCAAATCACTTAAATTAAGAAAAGAATAAGTTATTAGATAAAAAGGCTCGTATTGACTTCAGAGAAAACTCCGCTTTGACTCCTCAAACTTCCTGTCTAGAGAAGATGTAGTTTTCAAAGTGTGCATCAGAACAGTATACTGTACCCATGTTTTCTCACTATTACTGTTTGTATGAGGATCTATTAATTTTATGTTACTCTGATCTTACGCTTTTTCAGAATTACTAACATTTGTCAAGATTGTATTTGTATATGACAATATAACAACAGTACGCTACATAAGCAAACAAGTTTTCCAAATTTCCAAATGCTTTTTCCTTCTCTATACATTATTATTAATGCTCTGGAATTGATGCATGCATGCATCATCAGATTACCATGTCAGTACTGAAGTTAAGTATCTATAGCATGCTTGCAATTGCAGAAAACTTTTTTCCAGGAATCACAAATGGTAATTCCCTAGATGAGTGATCCTTATTTTCAGTAGTAGCATTTAGCTAGCTATCTGTGTGCAATGAAAAGAAACAAGCCTTTTTTCAAAGATGGTTGGAGTCTGTGTTTTCCTGAGGATGCCTTTTTTGATTCTAAAGTCAGGTGTGCTGATGGATGCATTCCTTACCATTCTCTTGCTTTTGAGACTTCTCAAAAAATTTGGTAAAGCACTTTATACTGGTAGTGTCTACATATACAAGACAAACATAGTTCACAGTGTTGTTCAAATGCAGTTTTCTAGCAAAAAATGGTGATTTTCTGGCTGATGACAAAGTATTAGTTTCACACTCTAACTTTTTTTAACAGTACCTAGTAAGATGGCTTTTGTATGCCTATCTGACCTATACAGGCTATGCTCAACAGCAGGTTAATCTGAATACTAGGAAAAAGTCTACAAAGAAACTTAGATATGGAAGATGTATTTTATTTTATTTTATTTTATTTTAT
>NW_010552629.1:0-1772 GCF_000687285.1 Phaethon lepturus
CCTTAGTGATTCTGTGATTCTGTGATAGTCAATGACATTTAAGCGTCTCAATTTAATCTGAAAATATATTAGGGCTACTAAGGTAGTTAATACTTAAAAGCTTTTGAAAACTTAAACTTGGATGGTGAATTAATTTGTGATTTTGTGCTCAGTTTTGAAATAAGGTTAAAGTTGATTAGAATAAAAATAGTAATACACCATTTTTAGTGGACCATATTTCTTCATTCAAGTGCTACGTTTGGTTCACTGCAAACAAAAATTATCAGGAAATTAGTAGTCCAAATGGAAGCATCTCTGATAAGATACACATGAGCTGTTTTGGAGGTGGTCATCACTTGAGATACAGACTTTGGCTTCTTTACTTTTTTCCAATTTTTTTTTTTTTTTCACTGAGAGTGAACAAAGTGTTTGTTACAACAAGGCAAGAAAAGAGAAGAAATAACTGAAAAGAAAATAGATCTGCTTATGAAATACTGTGAACATTATGGTGGTACATAATGTAGGTTGAAGTTGGCAGTTGTTTAAATATAAATAGACACAGATTCTTCTCTAAAATCAGATACATAAGTTAAAGTCACTTTGGTTGTAGCAAGTGGAGTTGAATCCTACTTATAGTATCTATTAAAAAAAGCTCAGCTCTATGACAAATAGAGATGCTGCTTTGATTTTAGTTACATATTTAATTTTTGATTCTGCACTTATGAGCATTTAAAAAAATGCAGTAAACCATTTGGTGTGTTTGTACAGACATGCGTCTTGCTGAAGTCAATATAAGCTGCCAGCAAAATGTGAAAGCAATATTTAAAATAATAAAATAGTCCATTGTGTGTTGTAAAATATTTCAAAATATTATTATTAATAAATTTAAATGCTTATTAATAAAAAAAATGCTGGATATAAAAATAAGGTTATTTGCAGTGAAATTCTCTGTTGGATTAGCCAGAATTTTAAGCACTTGTGGGAATGCCTTAGTGTTAAATTTTATGAAAGTAAATTTTCCTCTATCCATTTTGTTGTCTTAAGAAAATGCCTAGATTTCTGGTCTTCAGAAATATTTTGACTGGTACTTACCAAAACGTCTTTCATTATCCTCTCTGATTCCCTGCACTAATTCCTCCAAAGCTTTAGGATTAGCTGGACTAATAAACTCAGTTCTGAATAAACTTAACATTGTTCTTCATTGCTTATAAACATGTCCGTGTACAACCATGAATCAGCCAAAAGGAGGAATGCCAGAGAAAAACTGGAGTGCTGCAATGGTTGGCTATAAAGTCTTCAGAAGGGATAGGCAGAGGGGGGGTAGCCCTGTATGTTAGGTCGTCTTTTTATTGTCTAGAGCTTGATGATGTTGACAACAAGGTTGAGTGTTTATGGGTAAGAATTGGGGGAAGGCCAACAAGGCAGATATCATGGTGGGAGTCTGTTATAGACTGCTCAACCAGGATGAAGAAGCACATGAAATATTCTGTAAACAGATGGGAGAAGTCTCACAGTTGCTAGCCCTTGTTCTTGTGTGGGACTTCAGTTTACCAGATGTTTGATGGAAATACAATACAAGTTAGCAATTGTGATGCGCAGCTACAAGAAGGGCCGGAAGGAGGATCTGGGGAAGTACAGGCTTGTCTGTCTGACCTCGGTGCTGGGGAAGCTTATGGAGCAGATCATTCTGAGTGCCATCATGTGTCACATACAGGGCAACCAGGTGATCAGGCCCAGTCAGCATGGGTTTATGAAAGGGAACTCCTGCTTGACTAACCTGATCTCCTTCTATG
>NW_010552630.1:0-26921 GCF_000687285.1 Phaethon lepturus
TCTCCCACGAGTCCTTCTCTGTTTGTAAACATCAGGTCCAACAAGGCACCTTCCCTGGTGGGCTTACTCACGAGCTGTGTCAGGAAGTTATCCTCCACACACTCCAGAAACCTCCCAGATTGTTTCCTCTCTGCTGTGTTATACTTCCAGCAGATGTCCGGTAGGTTGAAGTCCCCCACAAGAACAAGGGCCAGCGAATGCGAGACTTCTGCCAGTCGGTTATAGAATGTCTCATCTGTCTCTTCATCCTGGTTGGGTGGTCTGTAACAGACTCCCAGCAGGATATCTGCCTCATTGGCCTTCCCCCTCATCCTTACCCATAAGCACTCTACTTGGACTTCACAATCTTTGATTTCTATGCAATCAAAACACTCCCTAACATACAGAGCCACCCCACCACCTCTCCTTCCCTGCCTATCCCTTCGGAAGAGCTTATAGCCATCCATTGCTGCACTCCAGTCATGAGAAGCATCCCACCATGTTTCTGTGATGGCAACTACATCATAGCTGTCCTGCTGCACAATGGCTTCCAGCTCCTTCTGTTTGGTGCCCATGCTGCATGCATTGGTGTAGATGCACCTGAGCTGCACTATCGATTTCAACTCTGGCATGCTACCCCTAGGTTCAACTCTAGTGAGCTTGGTTTTATCCCCTCTCCCCTCCAAATCTAGTTTAAAGCCTTCTCAAAGTCTCTTTTTCCTGGACTCTGGGTAGTTTGACCTTTCTCAGAAGCTCTGCACTCTGGAGGAGACCCTCCACTATAACTTACCAAGTGTTTCAGGATGCCAAGAAACCCTGTCTTCCCTAAGGCTTCTGCATTTATGTCCATCCCACACTCTGCTATTTAAGTACTGTTGACCTAGGCTTCCTAAACACAGCTTGTCTAATGCTATTTATCTACCTACTTATTAAACAAAAAAAATCTGACCTTCAGTATTTGTCTGCTGGGCTATTTCTCTGAGATTAATTTTGTAAGAGATAGCTGAAAATCACTTTATATATTGGCTTTTATATCCAACTGTGGAATTATCTAGAGGATAATAGTAATATAAATCTTCTACCCAGATTTTACAACATTGTTTCTACTTTTTTTCAGCACAGTTACAGTAGGTCTGGGTTCAGATTCACATTGTTCCCTCTTGTATCATTGCTTGTATGTGAGAAAATAACTGCAAAAAGCACAGTGTTCCAGGGTACACCTCTGTTTTCGTGCAGGTACTGTGATAACTGCTGACCAATAGTACTAAAACTGGTGTGTGTTTGTATAATTACCCTTAGCTGAGGCAAGAAAGCTTCCCTAAATTCCATTCTGTTCCAAGGATGGTAAAGCAGCAAACGGAACTCCTGTGGCCTGAATTTCAGTGACAATAACATTAATGATGGAAAAGAAATATATTTGGGGGGCCTTCGAAAGAACTTTAAACCTATGAGGATTTTCCAGGTAGAAAAGCATGTTCAGATAGGGCAGTCTTAAGCAGATTGTCCCAAAGTTGGTGTAAGAAACGTGAAGAGGTTGTAAGGTTTTGTCTGAAGAAATAAAGCATTATTAGTTTTCCTCCCAGTGTTGGCAATGCAGGATTTCATAAAAACTGGCTAAGTGCCATTACATTAAAATGTAATTTAAAACAACCCCGATGCTCTTCTAAGTTATAATGGAAGTTAAATTGCTTCTCAGCAGTCCTGTATGTTAGCAAAGTGCAGACGTGGCTGAATGTTTTCTTCCCGTAATCAGTGGCAGCAAACAGAACTGTGGTGCGGTTGAAGCTTGGTTTTCATCAATGCTAGTTTAAATCAAACCTTGGTGTAATGAGAATGGTGTCATTACAGCCATATTAAATGAATGTAATATAGACTGGTATCCAGTCCAGAAAGTCTGTTCAGTGGGTAGAGGAATTTATGAATGGGCTGTACCTGCTCTGCTGCCTAGTAGTAAACTGGTGAATGCAGTGCCTGATGTCTTATGGCTTGGGCTGCATCCTGCTTGGACTACTGACTTGCCACAGCAATTATTACAGATGTGTATTACCATAATTGTGTATTGCATGCTGGCAATGAGCGAGTTGCATATTTGTTTTTGATGTCTAGATTCAAAGATGTTTTAGCATTCAATTTCAGAGTTTGTTCACATATTTCATAAATACATCATTAGCAAAATTTAGTACTCTCATACTTCCTATCTTATGTCACTGCACTAGTATTTAATTAATCTTCATTTCATTAGTTTCATTATTCATATTTCATTAGTGTTGGCAAACACTTGGGGCTGGATTCATTGTCCATGTAATGGGTGGTGCAATGATTTAAATGCAGGAAAAATTGCTCTCTAGGGTATTTAAGTGAGGGGGGAGTCCAATTTACATATTAGGACAACTCAGGGCTGGCCAAACAGTGGCTGACAACCCATTCGACTAGGTTGGAATAGAAATGAAGGGAAAACACAGTCAGCAGGGGAAATGTGGTTTATTGAAATGTGTATGTATAAATATATATATGGGCCTTAGAGAAGTTCCTTAGGAAAGGGGGAGTGCCTTACCTGTCCTTCCCTGTAAATGGCCTCTTACAGTCTGACTCAACCTGAATATCGTCACCAAGTGAGCCTCTACTAGGGCAACAGAGGCGTTGTCACCTCTGCTACCATGTCTTGGGGGCAGTCAACTTTTACCTTATCTGCTGTTTTCTCCACCTGTGTGCCAGACATAAACACCACCTCTCCTGGAGCAGGGTATGAGGCACGTGTCTGTGCTTTGGTGCATTGGCACAAGCCATGACAAAGTGTAGGTGCTAATGTGCTGGACTGTGAGGAGGGCTGTCTGAGATACAGTCATGGTTTTGCCATCCTATCTAGGATTGCAGTTGTGCCGTTTCTACATTTGCTTCAGCAGTAGAACAAGTTATTCACTTTTTCTATGCCTTGGCATAGGAGTATGCAACTAATGGCACACTCATCCTTTCAATTCAGTGAGATTGAGGTGCAAATTAATACTCCTTATGAATATGTTGTTTGACTCTGTCCTTCACAAAAGTAGATGAAGTTCCAGATGCTGATAATAGTGCTTGTGTTGAATTGTTATCTCATTCCACAGTTAATCTCAAGGATGGAGGAAAAAGTATTTTGGGTCAAACCCTTCAGTCTTTTCTAACCTGGGTAATTCCTTGATTGCACAAAATAGTCCCATAAGATTTCATACTAATAGAGACTCTTCACTCAACTGGACACACATCTTAAAATATTAAAAAAAAATAAGCTTATAATGTAGCAAGATTTTAAGATAACATAAGCATAAGTAGCAATCCAACTATAGTACTGACTAACTTGCCATGTTTGTCCTGTATAGTCGCATGAAATTTTGTAACATTCATCCTACTAGAGCCTGTAGGCATCCTGTTGGTTGTCAGTTCTTACTGGAAGATAAATAACGTGACAAAGCTAAAAGGTTAATCAGTACAGTGGTGCAACATCTATTTTTATAAAAAGAAAGACCTCCAGAGACTTCTTGCCAGTGTACAATGCTTCAAATAATTCTATTATTTATTACTAAAGTATTCGCTCCATCTGCCCCCATGCTTATTTATGCTACTGTGCATAACCCTTTTCATTAACTCCCTCTTATCTACCACCTCCTCCTTCTGCAAAGAAATACTAGAGTTTCTAAAACATGTATAAGGGCTGAAAAAATTCTTAAACACTTTGAGAAGGGGGTAAGGTTATCTGTTTAGTGTGCTGTGATTTATTTGACAAATTAACACAGAGAAGGATAGGGCATGCAAATATTGCAGTGTTCTTGCTTTGCCACTTTTGAAATGTCTTTTTCTTAATTTCCTTTATTTCAGTTCCTAAACACAATTATTATGTTCATGTATGTGTCAGGTGCAAGATGACATGTATGTCTTCCTAGAATTTACATAGCTTTTTCAAATTTTTTGAAAGAGAAATGAAGTGCAGTATACTGGAGGATTTGACAACTTTGATGTATTGCTTCTCAACCACAGTAAGGCATAGCTTTGGTTTGGCGAGAATATTCTCAGGCCTTTACCAGCCCTCAAGAAGTCTTACAGTGGATTGTACTTCCTAAATTACTACTCTGTTCTTTAGACTACTTTTTTTTTTTCCTCAGAAATCCTGGTATTTTCTGTAGGATTTTATCCAATAGGAATTTTTTTTTCAGCTAATACTACGCATTGGTTTTGAGTTCTGAAGCTTGCAACAGCTTTCAGCGAGTGTATGAATATTTGCACTATCCTAGGCCAGAAAATGGGTAACAGTTACATGCTACAAAACACTTTGAAAAGGAAGAGAGTATGCAGAGAATTAGGAAATGCTCTTGGGTCACAAGAAGTCATCTGTGTCCGGGCCTGTACTCTGGTGGTGTTCCTTGCAGGTGTTTGTCTAACCTGTTCCCAAGGACCACCAGCAGTAGATACTTCCTACTTCAACTTATTTCAGTCCTTCATTATCTTTACTAATGCAAAACTTTTCCTACTATTTACCACAAATCTCTTTTTTGCTGTGATTAAGACTACACCTTTGTGTCCTGTCCACAGTGGATGGGCAGAACAAATGAATCCATTCCTCTTTGCAACATTCCTTTATAATCCAGAAACACTCTTCCTACTATGTTTCCATTTGATCTCTTAAAGCTAAATAGTCCTGTGTCTGTCTGTCCTCATATCTGATATGTTTTGGATCCCTGATCTCTCTTCTCCTCTGAACTCTCTCCATGTGGTCTATGTTTCTCCTGAAATGTCATTCCCAGATGTGAATCCATAGCTTAGCTGATGAGTTACTTGTGCTGAATTGAGTTACTTATCTTTCAGGTTATATTTATGCCTGCAAATGGTGCATCTGCTTTTCTTACTGGATGGTACTAAAACAAAGAAACATAAAATTATTTAATTCATATTTGTGATCCAATGTAGTCACCACATTCTTCCAACAGAACTGATACCTAGCAAGCTGTTCTCCACTGTGTGCTTTGAGCAGTTAATTATTCCTGCCAAAGTGTACGAACTTCTGATACGAACACTTTCCAATTACTGTTAGAAGTTATGTAGTTTTTCTTAATGGAATAATTGTTCTGCTTGAGAGAAGACAGGTTCTACCTCTTTCATTGCAATACAGAAATAATTTTTATTACGGTAATTGAAAAAATTAGATGATGATCTAATCTAGATCAGTCTTCTCTAGAGGATTTTTCTGGGATTTACTGCTGTTGTAGTCCATTTGACTTCTCAGCAGCACATTAAGATTCCTTTTTTGAGTAGTGTTTTCTTTTTTTTTCCTATTCTGAAATAGTTGGAAGAGGAGACTTGTTTAGAAAATATGTCTTACGAGTTACAATGCCCTTGCAGTGAGAGGTGATTATCACAAAATTTCCACAATATGGAGCAACCACAATACAGTTTGTCCTGTCAGATCCAAAATTGACTGTTAAAATTTCAGAAGCCTATAGAATTTTAGGGATGTGACAGTGTTTTTAGCTAATTTTTCTGCCACTTCATTTTCATAATATTCCCTTATAGAATTGAAATATGAGTGTAGATTTGAATGTTAGCATATGCATGTGTTTAAAGAGTTGTTTTTAGGGAGAATCAATCCTTTGTATGGAAAACAACAAGGAGATGGAAGTACTTAGCAAAGAGGACTGTAATGGACTGGAGCCTGTGCAGAAAAGCAAGCTCTGTCCATCTGGCTGAGGCACTGGAACTGCATATGATAAATAGATTGTAAGACCTCCTCTGCCCAAAGTTCTTGAGAAGCCATCACAGTGCAGTCTAGTATGTATGGTTGACTAGATGGAAAGAATATGACTTTCTCCCAGATCATAGCATACACAGACTTTGTTCAGAGGATTGACTTTAAAAAGAGAAAGCAGCAGCAAGTCTTTAATACTGTAAGGAGGGAACCATAACAAAAAAAAACCCTGGGGGAAAGACTGAAGTGGTGCCAGTTGTCACAGGAGCCTGGGAACCGTCCAAAATTTAAAACACTTTCTCCTTTCTCAGTAACTTGGATATCTCCATCAGCATTCTGGGTCACTAAAAAGCTGTTCGAGACCTCCATAGGGACCAAGGTATATGACATCGTGACTTTCACTGTCCAGCTGATCCACAGATCAGAGATAGCAATGCAGACTCATGAGATTATGAAGTGGATTATCAATATTTACTTTTACCATTATCATTTTGGTCCCGTGGATTTTGTGAAGAGGTATAGCTGTTATGAAATTCAGTGACTGATTTGCATATACTGTTGCATAATTACAACAATAAAGATTGAGGTGAGATGCAATAAATTGTCCTAGTGATTTTTAAAGCACCATCTGTGGCCTGATACTTCTGGGTCTTTAAAAGTGATATTGTTCAACAATCTGTTGTGGCATACAGGTAGCTCATTCTGTAGTTGCCTGCTAATCAGCAGTAGCCTATGTTGGTGGGGGATACCTCCACAATGAAAGACCATGGTACTTATTGTTGGTTTTGGAACAGAAGCACTCCCCACACGCTCTGACATAGTGTTTTATTTTGATTGTCAATCTCCCATAAGACCGAGTTTCCTGAAAAGAGCCAAACAATAAACCAAATGCTCATTATTGGGCTTTATATATTTGAACACAGCACAGCAATCTGATATAATTGATTCAATTCCACTAAGCAGCATATGGTGATGTTGTTATTTTAGGTGCACTGTACAGGGAAAACAGTAGGAAGAGAAACACTCTAGTGTCATGTTTTTATCTAGTGACCTTCAAAGCTGACTGATCTATGTTACTGAATCTTAATCCAAAAAAACAACAATAGACAAACAAACAAACAGAACACCCCACTCCACCCAACAGCCCAAAACAAACAAAGCCAACCCTGGACCCCTTAAAAGTAAATCCTCGATCCTCTGAAGATACTAGTCAAAGTTGATGTCAAGGAATCCATATTTAATTTGTATACCTTTCACCTCTCAGCCCCTTCTGTTAGCTTTTATTCCTTTATTGGGCCAAAATCAGCATAAATCATATTGCCTATTCAGTGCCAGTTTTACAAGCAGAACCTTACAGAGTGGTAGCGGAGTAGAGGGAGAAGTAAGTTCCTATTCCAGAGAATTTGAAAGAGGTGCTAGCCTTTGACAAGTTATCTTTTAAAGGGGACACTTTAGAATGAGTTTTGAAAACAGTAGTTGTCCTTGCTGTAGTAGTGAGAAATATCACCAAGAAGTATATGTTATGCCATCAGCTAAACCTTCCAGCACCTTAAATTAGCAAGTGCCCCCACAGGAAGCCTACCACTAGGAAGATAGAGAATACCTCATAAGGAAAGCAAACTTAGAAGGTTAATTTTACTGCATTGTTGTGCAGTGGCAGTACTTGTCAGTCAAGCTGGCATCCCATTGTACTTCAGCCCATGTAAAATAATGCATTGCAGTGCCAGGCTGAAAAGTGTGGTTAAAAGAGAGGGCACAGTGTGGCCAGAGCAGAACTTGCAAGTAGTGTGTGTTACAGTATGGCACATGACTGTGTTACCCCTGGTGATCCCAGATCTCAGTATTTTGCAGTTTTGGCATTTGCTATGACTTTCATTTAATAGAGCAATACTTCTTTCTATTGATCTCTCGCCTATCGCCGCTGAGTACTTCCTAGTCTGTAATATCAGTAACATAAATGTTAATGAGAAGGAATTTTATAGCACTAAACAAAAGATGAGTATTGATACAAGCTTTGAAAAGGTTTCTTCCAGTTTGGCTAGGTTTTCTTATTTACAAGGAAAATATTTTTAAAAAACACCTCACAAAGTATTTGCCCGGAACCTATCACTGACCTATTGAAAACTGCTTCATTAACACTAGTTAGAATTCATGTATTGTGCTGGTCAGTTAGAACTTTGTTACTGAATAAAGTAGAGTCTTCCTCCACCCTCATATATGCCTTAACATAGTGAATGAGCTAAACATATGACAGGTCCAGAGAGCACAGTACATTTTGAGACTTTTTAAGGAAGGATTTCAGTAGAAGATATTTGTTCACCTCTCTAATTTGAACCCCATTGTGCTATTTGCAGTGCCTTTTCTTCAGCCACAAAAGCTCACTCCATATCACTCTTATTTGGAAAATATTTCAGATTCCACTTCCTTCTGCCCCCAAGTTACATTTTGACTTGTTTATTCTAAAGCTTGATTCAGTAGCTTCTGAAATTAGTGTGCTGTTAAAAAGGATGGATGAGATTGAAGTCTATAACAAAAACTGGTGGAAAAGATTAAGGACTTGCAAAAGCAGGGTGAAATGTCTTACAGAAATCTTTATTGCAGATAACCTTAGCTCATTGCAGAATAGAAACTATGGAAAATAGCATTAAATCCTACAATGATAAGCAGTAAGTGCTGAAGATTCTGTATTGTATAATAATTTGGTTTTAATCTTAAGAAGCATTTTAGCTTATTTCAAGTGTTTTTGCAATGCTTCATTTCATGTCTTTTGCTATAGGCTTGAGCCAAAACCCTTTAAAGTCAATGAGAAGATAATATTTCACCTTTACATCAGTCAGCTTTAGATCCAGTACTATGACTCATGAAGCTCTGTGGAGTTCTTATTATTGCACTTGACTAATAATACAATGGCCACTCAAGTAGCCAGAAATTCAAACAGATTTTGAAAAATGAAAACTCTTCTCTGCTTACACACAATAGAAAACACATTTGGATTTTGTTTTTTTCAATGTTTTGCCTTTTTTTAAAAAGATGTTCTTTGGGTATGATTTGTACCATTGCTGATAAAGCAAATGTTGCCTGATACTACACTTAAACTTTAGCATTTGTCTGTAGTATTTTACATGAAGATTAAATCTTTAGCTCACTTGCCCATGCTTGTTTTTGATTGTAGCCTTTTTAGCAGTCTGTAACTCCAGTAAAATAAAAAGAAATGGGGGAAGGAGAAGCAGAAGACTTGTGAATACTCAAATGTACAAGGACTCTCTTCAGACTGATACTGCCATGTTCACGACAGGATACATTTTGTGAATAGGTTCTTTCTTAGACACCTTCATAGTGCTTGATTCCCGTGCCTCAGAGTTCTGACATCCCACATGCTCATGAGGAAGAAATAAATTATTTTATTGAAGGAATGTCACTTACCATCAGATCAAGCTTCAGGACACTTACAACCTGTTTTTACATACAAAGGGCATATGAATGAAATCCAGCTGTGGCTTAGTCCTAACTTCAGTGAGAATTTGTTGTTCTTGCCTTCTGCAGCAGGGTGTGATGGTTTCCTGGGTTGCTGTTTTGTTTGTTGACATTTTTGCTTGTACTATCAGAGGTGATGAATGCTGTTGAGATAGTGCCACCAGTGTGCTGAGGTGCCACCAGTCTGCTGATAGTGCCACCTTTTTTTGTCTGCTTTTTTTATTGGTTTAGTTTGGGGGGGGTTTTTTGTGACACTAAATTTAGTGTTCAGTAGACAGTCTAGTTGATGGGATGTCAGGTTTATATTATTCTTAAGTCAATCTTTTTACTTCTAGGTTAGTATAATCTCATTCTTCAGTAGCCACTGTAAAATATGCTATATTGTGGTTTAACCCAAGCTGGCAGCTAAGAACCACACAGCCGCTTGTGGGTTGATACAAAGACTGTTTAATAGGACAGAAAAGGAAGGGAATAATAATAGTAATGAAAGAATATACAAAATAAGTGATGCACAATACAATTGCTCACTGCCCACTGACTGATGCCCAGCCAGTTCCTGAGCCGCAGTGCCCCTGGCCAGCTCCCCCCTTGCCCCCCTTTATATACTGAGAATGATGTTTTATGGTATGGAATATCCCTTTGGCCAGTTTGGGTCAGCTGTCCTGGCTGTGCCCTCTCCCAGTTTCCCGTGCACCTCCTGACTGGCAAAACATGGGAAGCTGGAAAGTCCTTGACTTAGTATAAACACTACTTAGCAGCAATTAAAACATCATCAATGTTATTCTCATACTAAATCCAAAACACAGCACTCTACCAGCTACTAGGAAGAAAATTAACTGTATCCCACCCAAAACCAGGACAGTTACTGATCACAGTGATATTTGTAATGGATACATTGGGTCACTGACCATCGCTGCAGTTGGCACATGGAGTAGGCCTGAAGAGAATGGAAGGTGGAAGCTCTTCTGCTTTCAGAGTTGATGTGAACTGCCTTATGCAATGTTTTGTCTGTGCACTAACTCTATGCATACATTCAGCTTTCACAGTTTTTAATCTATCCCCCTCAAGTTTGGTACAAATTACACTGGAATTACTGTTTCTGGAACACAAAAGGTTTATGCTCCGTAAGGTTTTTGATGCTGAGCTCTTCTGTGTACTTGTATCTACTTTAGTAGGAACCCACAAAGCTTGAGGAAAACAGAAATCCACCTATGTATGATACAATCCAACAACTGCACTGCGATTATAGCCATTGCATATAATGTACGCCTGCTCGTACATGCTGCACACCCTGCATGTTTTTAGAGTCCTGGCTGTTCCCCTTCTAAGCCACTGTATAATGCTTGTACAAAGCTATTCCTTGGTGCTTTGAAGAATACAGTACATGCAGCTTGCTTGCTTGAATGAGAAAATGGTATTTCAACCTTACTTAGGGCTTCTTGCTATGCAGTGTAATGATTTGATTTGACCAGATCCTCAGAAATAAGCAGAGGAGATATTTTGGACAGGTAGATATTAAGATGAGTTTACAGTAGTGATCACAAAACCATTTCCAAACTGCACCGCACCAACTGCCTAGAAGAACAAATTTTCGTGTTCTGAATGCTATATTAATTTGAGGGAAAGCACTGAACTTTGTTTCTTGGTTCCTTTGTTTGACGTGGAAAAGGAACCTGTTGTTCCAAAAGTTGCTTTGTTTTACTAGGAGGAGAGTTGGGCGAGAAAAATGCTGAAGTTTCTGCCTGTGTTAGAATTTCATGACAGTATGTAAGCAGTTATGTCTCTCCTGAGCTGTCAGTAGCTCAGTCTTCTACTTTGATTAGACCTGTGACTAAAAAAATTACCATAATCCACTGACAGGCATGAAGAAAGCCATAATAAGACTGATAACAATGTGTCAGTTAAGAGGCTATTATATTTTACTGCCTTACTACAGCAGACTAAAAATCCATTCAAACTTACCATTGATATAACTAAAGTCTTTTAAAAATCTGCCACCTGCCTTAGCCTTAATAATACTTATTATGCCAATGGGAGAAAGAACTAAAATATGCACCTGTTTACATGAGCATTTAGATGTCAACAGTTTTACTGCAGGCTTACAGAGTAGCTACAAATAGAAGGCCTTGGGTTTTTCCTTCTGTAAGCAGGGAGACTTACAGATCTGGGCTAGAAGGAAAGCACAGAATGAAGCATTTGGCTTTGAAACATTATGCAATGACCGCTCAGGCCTGCAAAGCACTTTTTGTGGCCACTTCAGAGGATACTAGACATCTGGAAAGGAAGAGACACTCTCTCCTTCAATCTCTACTCCTGTTTCCTGTCACCCCCTGCACAAAAAAGTTTTCATGGCAAGTCAGTATATGGTTTTGGAGGCCTTATGCAGATGGAGCTTATACTGTATTTTTTTTTTTTTATTATTTCTTGGTATTTCAGTTGGAGATATTTTGCCTGGCTGTTACATTCAACAGGCCAAAGTTCAGCGTTAGCTGTCTGCACTTTTGATGCAAGGCGGGTTGACCAGGGAATGTGTTGATCCTCTGGCATAGATTAAACAGGCCTAAGACACAAATTCGCATTGTGCTTTTACTGATGTCTGGTTGGAACCTCTGAAGCTGCAGACTGTGGTCAAGACAGCTTGTTGTATCATCTGCTACTGCCAAGAAGAATGTGGTTGCATTATCTTTGTATCCCTTCTAGCAATCCTCAGCCTCTTCATTGAAGTACAGAAACCCAGCTCCCTCAATTGTTCCTTACAAATCATTTTCTCTAGGTCATGACAATCTTGGTGATCTTCCTCTGTATGTACTCAAATTCTCCATATCTATCTGGAACTGGGCACAGATTATTGATGCTTTACCAGCACTCAGTAGAAGGGGATAATAACTCCCCTTGATTTGCTGGCCATGCTTCTGCTGATACAGTCAAGTACACAGTTTGCCTTGGTCATTATGAGTGAAGATTTGTATCTCATGTTCAGCTTGGTGTCTTCTATATCTCACAGATTATTTTCAACAGGGCTGAAACTTACCCAGCTTCTTCCTAGCATATGTAGGTACATGGATTTTCTCCACCCCAGGTGCAAAACTTTGCACTATTCTGGATTCTCATTGTTATCGCTCAGCTGTTACTGAACAATATGGACCCCAGTATCAATCCCTGGCATATGTTTCTCACTTTTGACTGCCATCCATTCAGCAGTCAGTACTCAACAGTACTCTGAGCCCAGCAGTCCAGCCTATTTTCAGCCTACTTAAGTCTGTTGTCCCAGCCCACACTTCTTCCAGAAAACTTAGTAAAATATAGATAGATTATATCCACCACTCTCGCCTTCTCCAGCTTTCTAGGCTATAGACTGGCTAAGTATGGCATACTCTTAATAATTCAGTGCTGACTTTTTTTCCTGATTACCTTCTTGTTTTGTGTGTGTTTGTAAATGTATTCAAAGAGGGTGTGCTCCATGATTTCCAGGGCTTCAGTTGAGATTGTTCTTCAGGTTCTCCTCCTTACTTTTCTTAAGGACCAGCATAACATACTTCCCGCGCCTTAATCAGTGACATGATCACCATGGATTTTCATAATGATGTTACTATCAGATTGGCTGACACTTTCAGCCCCTTCAGGGCTGCAGGTTCTGTCTGGTCCCATGGACTTGAAAAAATTCTGCTCCTGTAAGTAGTCATAACCTGTCACACTTCCATTGTTGGCTACACCTCTGCTTCCAAGACTATTCTGATACATGCAAAGATCTGGAAGCAAAGTCAGCCTGTGAAGATGAAGGGGGGAAAAAAGATACTATGTCTTCAGCAGCTTCTGTATTGTTCATTGCTAGGTTGTGGAGTGTTTGGGATGCAAAGACCACAAATTTGCCTGAGAGATCTTAATTATCTGACAACACTCAGTAGTTTAAGGACTTCTAAAGAACATCACATTTTTTTCATTATTTCTGTATCTTTCCCCCTTCTCTTCATCTGTGTGATGTATTTCATCACTCATTTAGAAAAATTGAGAACAGTTGGTCAAAAACATTGAACCTGTCTGCAGGTTGGTAAAACCTGTAAGTTATATTATGTTGCTAGTCTTTAGCATAAAAGACAATTTTTTTCAGGAGAGTTTAACACAGTTTTTCAACAAGGTATGGGAAAGGAGTGGACTTTGTGACACTTCAGGTGAGCACATTAGAAGTAGAGGAGTGCTTGTCAGGGTTCACATGGATCAAAAGATCTCAAGATACTTCTAGCATTTCCATTCAACCCTGCCATTTTCAAGAGGATTTGAGAGCATTGATGATGAATGTTTGTAAATACAGTAGTAAGGTCTTTTAGGGTAAGCATAGATTTATTTCTTTTGACTGGAGGAATCAATCCACCAGAAACTGTCTTGGCATAAAGCCCATATAAGAGATATAGAATGTAGAAAACTGGCAAGTGACACTTGAGATTTTTTTTCCTCTGTTTTCCTTTACTAATCTATTTAGAAAACATAGTTTGAATATTGACAGTGTATTATTTGTAGGGTTTGGCTTGGTGAGGCTGTTGTACTTTCCCTGCAGTGGTTACTAGATTCCCTTGTCAGTCAAAAGTTAGCAGTCTGTTAGCTGAGGTTCTACTTTCTCTCTGGTTTCTAATGCACGTGCATACATGCATGCAGAGTAATAGTGGGGCTCACACAGACACAGAAATAATAAGAATCAATAACTGATATTCCCTAAGAGTGTTGTTATGGCTTTTATGTAGAATACACTGAATACATTTTTTTTTTTTGTACTTCCTGAATCTTCATCCTGTCCTTCTCTCAAAACCATCCTAATTCATCTCCATAATCTCCAAAAGCTTCACTCTTAGTCCTCTGTCTTTCAGAATATCATCTTTTGAAGATCTGATTTCTGAATAGGCAAGCATATACCTTCTGGATGCTGACAAGATGTAGAAGTATTCTGTATCTTCCCCGATGAAGCTAAAATCTTGGCCTGTCTGCTATCTCATTGGGCCTGTCTGTGCAACCGCTGAAGCTCAATATAGCTGAAACAGAAGCCTTAGTCTTCCTTCCCAGGCATCCTCATACCTTTCTCTTGTATCCCTTGATTATGCCAGCAGCCTTGGCAATGCAATTTTGACCCACTTGTGTAAATGATAATTGCTGCTCTAAAGCTAATTTCTTTAGCCCTCAGTTTGACCTCTGTTACTTCTTTCCTTGACTTCATCAACTAGCTCCATCTAACCTGTCACATTAAATGTAAGATGTTTGTCTTTTGTTTTCAAGGTTCTTCATTCTCTCCCACCTATCACATCTCCTGCATTATTAGAACATTTATTTCTGCCTTCAGTTGCTAGTTGCCATAATCCACTTAAAAACTTTAAACACTTCTTTTTTTTTTTTTTTATGCTACAATTTATTTCATGATCGGGTGCAGAACTGCAAACTGTTCTCCTTCAAAGCCCTTCTAAAAAGTTTATTTGTGATGCCTACGAAAGTTTACTACCAGGTAAGCAGCTGTGTTATGCCGAGACCACTAGTCTCCATACTGACCAATGTTATCCCATTGTTTCTTTGTATTTTCCCCTTTTGCCATCTGCTGTCTTTTATTCAAGTTGTGGTGGTGGAGGTTTGGTTTTTTTTTTTTCTTCCTTTTCCTTCTTCATCTTTGTTTATACAGTGCTTAAGAGAATGGCCTGAGTTGCACAGGCACCATGGTAACACTAACTGTAAGGGACAGTATTTATGACTATGTCTTTCTTTTCCATCCATAAGCCGCTTCTTTGCATACTGTATTTGCAAATCTCCCAGAGAACAGAGTCCACAGAAGGGACGTTAAGTCCATCTCACTGATGGTTTTTGTCGTCTAGCATTCCAGCTGTAAATTCATGGGTATAGCAGAGAAGCATCATGTTGTGCTCCTTGGTCTCATTAGGAACTTCACTACAACATTGTTTTCAAACAGGTCAAATTGTTGGAAAGACTTAGTGCATGCTGTTCAAATGGCATGCACTGAAAGAAACATTTGTACTATTCACTTGCACTCATTGCATTTGGGGCTTTCTCTTTTAATTGCAAGGCAGCATTTAAACATCTCTGCTTCTGTATGAGTCTAAGTACCAGAAACAGCCAGTCAATTTGATTGCTGTCTGTCAGCCAGCATTATCCCATTTTGCAGACTATGAGAGAAAGTGCAAGTGTGTGTTGCAGCTGCAAATGTGTCACTTAGTGGAACCCTATGAAATGGAGCACTTCCGGAAAGCATATTCCTCAGTTGCTGACTAGTCTCATGCTCTCCTTTAAGCTCAGAACGTTAGGTATGTGTCTATCAGGTGCTTCAGTATCGTGACCGTGCATGATGAGAGTGCAAACCTACTCAATAGAGCCTTATTAGAATTTGAGTCAGTTCTCATTTCCCCCATATGCAGTTCTTTAAAGGGAGGCATTTATGAATAGATGATAGTTTTTTTGCCAAGCCTGGGATAGTTTTGTACTAGATAGTTCTTATTTTTTGGCTGTATGGATTGCTGGTGGAAAAAACTGACACTTGCTGTTTGAAAGGGTGTGCTTTAGTATTCTCCCATTCTTCCCGTATGTACTGCTTACTGTTTTACATTCTGGATCCTCTGAAGCACTGATGGAATCTCTGGAAATTATCCCCTGAACTATGGGTGCAATTGTAATTCAAATGAAATAATGGTAATAATAAGAAGACTTGATCTATTCTGACTGTATGTAATGCAGCAGATGATAGCTTGATACGTTTGCTATATTTGCACCTTTTTCTATGGAAATTAAAAACTTCCTTTTTTTTTTTTTTTGTAGCAGGCTGCCTTTTCTCTACCTGTTTTCAGAATTTCATACGTATCAGAGCCTAATGTGAACAAATTACATTGTTGTCCTTGCAGTGTAATTTGCAGACCTCTTCCTGTTTCTGGGATTGCTTTTCTCCTCCTCTCCTCTTTCTCCAATCTCTTTTTTTTTTCCTTCAAGGTCTTTTCCTTTCTGCCTCTGAGTGAGTGTGGGTTTTCTTGTCTCTTACTGACTGTGTTTGGATCCAAGAACCAAAACAGATTAAAAAAACAAACAACCAAAGAAAAGCAAAACCTGAATTTATCTGGGTCTTTTGTACTCGGAGTCTGTAGCCTTCAGTGAACGTATTCATGAATTGAAATTAAAATAAAATTCAAATGTGAATTCTGTTTTGGCTGGAATGCACAATGTCATTATTACATTCTAGTTTTCATACTTACTAACCTGTGATTTTTTTAGGGGCTGTGACAAGCTGCATATTAGCTGCAAGAAATTTATACTACCATCATCATATTTTTTTCTCTCTTTTAAGATACTACTTTATTCTTCAGACTTCTTCTTGTGTTTTAACTGCACTAGATCATTTGAGAGAGATGGAAATAGAGAAGAGATCCTACAAGCAAAAAACAACCTTCAGGAAAAATATTACATATATGTGTACAGATCAGGTTTTGTTGTTTTGAGGTATTAGTAAATCACAGCTCAGGAGGAGCATATACGTGTGCTATAGAGCATGGGTATATTTTCAAAACAAGATGGGAAATCTGCTTCAGATTTCTGAATCCTTTCTGTGCCATCAAATGACCTTTGGGGTGTCAGCTGGGCTCAGCAGTCCCTGTGTTCTGCCACTGTTTGCACATCCTTTGTTGTTAAGTCCCATAAGTTTTCCGTCTGTTCATTTCTGTGATGGATTCCTTGAGCCAGCCCTTTGGTTTCTTACAGCTGCCCAATAACATGCTTGCCACGGCAGATGCTCTGGCTTCATTCTTTAACACATATCCCAGATACTTCCATCTTCTTTTTTTGGATAGCTTTGGAGATAAAAGTCAGACACTCTACTAAACTTCAGCATTTGTTGTCAGTTAAGTCAATTTGATTGCATATCTAGTATTTTCCAGAGGCATTAGCTTTCAAAGAATACTTACATGTCATTCTGTCCCTCTGTTGGATTTCTTTATTTTGTGTTCATATGAGATGAATGTTTGCAGTTCAGTCTGTAGGTAACAGCCAAATTAGGAATAACTATGAATTCAGCTGTCTGTCTGTGACTTCATTACATTATTTTGTCTTGTCATTTCCAGTGGCTTCCATCATACTTCTGACGTGAAGGGATAACATATTTTGTATTCCTTTGCCTCCTAATGAAGTATGTACTGAGAGACAGTAGGACACCATAGCTCCTGGCATTATCTCCATGGTGTTACACTGGCAGGGGGCCATTTGACTCTCTAGTTAGGATTTTTTTTTTTTTTCCTTATTTTTTTGAGATGTTAAGAAGCAGACTTGCTACTAACCTGGGACATTGAGTGTGATAAATAAGCTTCTGAAATGTGTTTCTGCTGCATTAACTTGGCTACCTTCATGATGGTCTGCCTGTCAGTATGCCATCACTTTGCAATTGCATGTAGCTTCTCTGGGTACAAGCAGGCAAATCAAAGCTTATTGACATGTTTTAGTCTCTGAGCTGTATCTGCAGTGCTCTTGTATAACGGTTACTTTCCTTCAGTGTTTGGCGAACAGTGCATGTTACTGCAAATGGGAATGACATTCCGTAAATGTGCCGTAGCAGCTGTAGCATGCCGTAGCTTTACAGAGGTAAGGCAGCCTGGCACGCACCCAGGGGAAAAAAGTTCCAAATCTAAGTGCGTTTTGAGGTCATCAACACGTTGCTGGCAGCACTATAGTTAGAGGGGGTCATTTAATTAACATTAATTGCTCACAACTCATTTTGTGATTCATGAAGGATTTACTGAAAGGCACCTCATAAGATATGCGCAGCTTTGAGGGAAGTGCATCTTCTCTCATGTACTCAGACTCCATTTATGTACATTTTTCCCATGCATGAGGCTGTGGTATCGATACTATTTTTATTTGCATAATATTTGTGGAATGTTTGCAGTATTTTAAGTACAAGGCGTGGCAGAAGTAAGGAGAGTCATGGGCAGAAGCCAGTTTCAGCATGCATTGTGTGTTAGTACTGTGGGTTCGTTTATTTGTTTGTTTAAATAGCAGGACAGTAGAATGTCCTTTGCAGAGAGAGAGCAGATTTATCAAGTCTTTTATCTCTCCCTTTCTTCACCCTCCCTTCTCCTTTGTTCACATGTTCCTTTCAGCTCATTCTTATATGGGTGGTTTTATTCTCTGATAGAGACTGCATTTTTTCCTTTCTTACAGCTTGTTGGCTACAAAGAGGAAGAACTGACATACAGGTAATGATAGGTAATTGTTCATATAACTCTGCCAGTGCAATCGGAGAAAAGCACTCAAAGCACTTTGATATGATAGGTCCAGCACAAAATAAAGTTAGCGAGTTAAGATGAAAAAGGAAATAAATGGTGTAAGGGAACACCTTTGCTGTTTTATTACAAGAACTAATGATGTTTTAGGATTAGGAATGTGCTTTTTAATATTTATTGATATCTTAATCCCACCTGTCTGCTTTTCAGAGCCCTTCTGCTATTTTCCTATTTTGATTCCTATTCTGTAACTTTTAAGTTTTGGACTTGAATCCTGCTCCAATTGACTGGACCTCTGCATTAGGTCTGGCACAAAGTGGATTGACTTTTTTTTTAATTGTAGATTTTACCTTTTACTAGTGTGAAAAACAACTAACAACAGACTAGTTATGAAAACTCTCCATTTTGTCACATCTCCATATCATCTTTTCCAGTGAAAATGGGCCATGATTTCCTGTACTTTCCCTCATAACTTTCCTTGTCCTAAAATGTTAAGTCATGTGTAATAACATCCTTTACCTGTACCAGTGCCTATTTGTCAGTGTTCCACAATTCTTTCTTTTTAGCTTAGCCTTTTGTCTTTGCATTTGTATTATATTAATTTTTAAGAGGACTAATTTGTACCACAACTGACAATCCTGCAACGCTTTTACATAGCTGCATCCCAGATCTGATTACTTTTTTCTGCTGACATTGTTTGTTGTATTCTCTTTTTTGGACAATACAGTGCTTAGAACCAAGGTTTTATTTCTACATGAATTATTTTCATGCCATGGTGATCCACAATGTATATAACTAGTACAGCTGGTTGTGAATTTTCCAAGTTTTAACAAAAATTAAATTTCCAGCCTTTTAAATGAAATTTTTATTGGGGAAAGGGACGTTTGCTTTAGAACAGAATTGGGAAACTTGCTCTAGAACAGCTGAGTCATTTGAGTTGTGTTGAGAGTCCTTGGTCTGCCTAGTTTAGAGGAGGAACCTGCATTTTTTTTTTGTCCCCTACACAAAACCCAATCACTCCAATGGGGAGACCAAGAAGTCTCCTTAGTTGCTTCTTTATTGAGATACTGACTGTTAATCAGGTAGGTTAGTGTTTCTTGCTTTTTATCTAGGCTTGTTTTCATTTGTGGCTTTAAACTTCAAAAGGCTGTAGTTATATCCTAGTGTACTTGATCATCAAAGAACTTTACTGACTTTGGATTTGATACTATGGGATGCCAAACACATCCTGCAAGGTGTTGAATGCTTCTGCTTATGCTTGTACTTTCATGCTAGTTGGTCCTGTTACCTAATTAAATAATTTCCTGCCTGAATCTCTCAATTGTAAAAATAGTTCATATACGTTATACCTTGTAGGTTCTAAAAAATGCCTTTAACGATTTCCTTTTTAAATATATTTTTTAAATTTGCTAACATGTTGTCATAGTTCCTCTCTCTCCCTCTCATTTAATTTTTTCCCCCATAAATAACAATTTTTCTTAATCATCATGCTATATGATTGTTCCATTTAGCATGTATTTCCAGACCAATTATTTTACATTTTTCTACAGTGAACTGCATTTGCCATCTGCTGGCCTAATAACATAAATGATCCAAATCCTTTGGAATCAGATTGTATTATTCTTCATTATTTGCTCTGACTCTGATTTTAGTACCATTTGAAAATCTGGAAATCTTACCATGACTGCTATTCTGTAAACCCGTGGCATAGGTGATGATTTGATTAATATTGTTAGGCATAGATAACATTTCTATTTTAAGTTTTAAAGGTAAATTTTGCCCTCAGACTACATGTTGTTTGATCTTCAAAGAGCTGTACAGTTAGGTTTGATCCTGCAAGGCACTACCACGCATATTGCAAGGTGCTACATGTCTTCCACTTACATTGATACTGTCTAGATTATATGGAGCTTATAAACTGATTCAGTTTCATGGTACTTTCAAGCAAGTTACCCTTCTGGGGACACTGAGGCAGAAAGATGTGACATGTTACAAGATGTGGTAGAAAGCAGGTAGAAAACCAGGTAGTTCTCAGGTATAGAACTTGATATATCAGTCAAAATCTTCTGTCATACTATTAACGATGAAATCATCTTAGAGTGTTTTCTCTCTGCCTTGTCAATATTCACAGGAAAGGCACATGCCAACTATCTGTTTAAGGAATACAAATGTCAAGTAGGTTGACTTCTATATTGATGAATGTGTAATTTTGTTCATAGTTCATTATTGATTTGATTTTGAAAATTAATTTTGTGATAGGCCTAACTGTACTTGGCAGTTTTGCAAGTTAACTAAAGCCATCTTATATACCATTAAGATATCTCACAAGTTAAGTAATTATTATCCTAATAATGCCCAAAATATTTGCTGCCAATCAAAAACTGTGCTTACACACACAAAAAAAAAACAAACCACACATCCCACCCCATAATCCAAAGACTGAGTTGAGGCTCTTTTTAAAAAGTCAAAGCCCATGATATGTATCTTCAACTTACTTTTATCATTTTTCAGTTCTGTCTTTACCATATTTAGTGTGGAATATGAATATTGCACTCATAAGGAGCCTTTCTGGCTTGTGCCATGTTCTGCACAGAATGTGCTTTTCAGCCTGGCATTTCACTGAAGAAAATAGTTGCTCCCCTACTTATCTTAGCATCACTGCTGAAATATAACAGTACTGGCAAACCTTCGTATAGATATAGCTTATCCAGATTCCCGAGGGATCATAAGCTATTCTGCCAAAATGTTCTTTTCTGGTAAAATGGAGTAATTTTAGAAGGTTTTGTGTTAAAATATCCTGTTTAAAAAAATAAAATAAAATCCTGCTGCACTGATGGATAGTCTTCAACATGGTAATCTCCATGCCATAGCGAATGAGTGTATGAAGTTTGCCCTATTGATTCCTCATGGTTTTGGGGGCTGTGTGTGTTTTGAGAGTGTGGATATGTGAATACATGAATATGTATCAACATGAATACACACTGTGCAAAATTGTCATGCATATCTATGTGTATGTGTATCATGCTGGCATGACCTGTGGAAATGAGCTTTTTTTTAATCATTTTATCATTTATCATGTTTACTCTTTTGAAGACTTTTGAGAAAGAAGAGTAGCTGTAAATTGCAGGTGAGGCTCAAATGAAATTGAGTTGATGTGTCTGATGAGCATAACACCCCCACACACTCCCACTACCTCACCCTGGTGTTCACTCACGAGTGGTACTACCCATTTTTTGAAGATGTACTTACTGACTGGGGGAGTTCCCTTGGCAAAACGCACTCCATTCCCTGGAGCAATAAATCATAGATTTACAGGGCAGAAGCCATTGTCACATAGACCTAAATATAGCTTTTGGCTTTTAGATGTTGTCTAGGCAGGTTTGAGGAGGTGGAATGATGCCTGGCATTTTGTACTATGAACATTGGTTGTTTGCTTTTTCCTTTCATGTACCACAAAAAACATAACTTAAAATCTCCGCCCAGTTTTTCACATAGTGGCACTATCAGGTTGAACAGCAGAAAAGTTAGCTATTCTTATCAGATGTCTGTGGGTTTTTGCAGACTGTAAACAGGATGTCCAAACTAGTTCCATGTTTCTCATGTAAACAGAAAGCAGTAATGTGCAATAGAAGACATTCCTGTTAATATAGCAAATTTATGAAGTTTTAGCATCTTAGTCATGTTGGGTTCCTTAATGATTAGCAGTGCGTGTGTGAAGTGGATTCTGGCTCCTGTGTTGATTGACAGCCAAAGAAAGTATTTCCAGTCCCAAATCCAAGGAGCTCACACTCCCACAGTTCCACTATGTACTGAAATACAGGGGAACATTTGTGTATGGGATCAAGGCTCATGATCTGGATGTGCATCTCCTCTTAAAAGCAATGTGATACTCCATGCCCCTCCATATCTGCCTCGTTCTATAAAAGAGTTATCTGTAGTTTCTGGGGTGACCTGTAGGCACATCATTGCAGTTTTATGGGACAAAGAATGAAAACACAGCCTAGATCAGGCTGCACAGGTGTCTTTCAGTTAACTTTAAGCGCTAAAATGGCTTAATTAAAGAAATACTTCAACTTTATTTGAAACTTGAGCATATTCAAATATGATAATTTTTTTAAAATAATGAAAGTTTGCAGAGTGAGGCACTCGCCAAATCTTTCCCTCATCGTTTTGTAAAATGCAATAATCTGATATATATCAGCAAATAAGAAATAAAAAAGGGGTCATGAAGAAGAGAATTTACATTATGTTTTCTTCATGCCTGGATATGAGTCATCGAGAAGACAAATGGCCTTTATTAGATTGAAATTTAATTTAAGTTTCCTCTGAATGAACAGTTTTGTCATGTTTTATCTATTGATACACAGTAAATTGAGGAAATTTTGAACTGATTTTTTATTTTTATTTTTTTAAAAAGCAATTTTGCATACAGTTAGTCATTACAGGGCATCAAGTTGTCTTTCATTGTTTTGTGTTATGTTGTTTTTCTAAACCCTTCCTACTGCATAGGATAAAAATAAAGGAAAAAAGACATTAAATATGTGTAGGAGTTTATTTTCAGAACCATTTTTCCCATAAATAATAACATTCCTGTTAAACAGTGTTTGTTATGAATGCCAGCTCTGAAGCATCACAGATTTTGTTACAACCTTAAATTTCATTTAACTGCTTGAGTACAAACTACTACTCACCCAAATAAGCCTTATTACAGCTATAAAAGAAAAAAAAAAAAGAGTTAAAGGAAATGAGATGTATTCTAACAGTGGTGTGACGTGTAGTTTCAGGTGCTGTAGTGGCCGTACATAATGAGGTGAGCTGGGGACATTACATGCTTGAATATCTGGTGGACTAAAGAAGTATGACTTGGATTACAAGGTGCTCAGTGTCCGCATCTTTGAGCGATGCCAGTTATGGAGAGGTCAAATTTTTACTGTTTCCCGGTGGGAACTGAAAGCAGTGACTCTTTCACAAGAATAGCTTCCTCCCCTTTTAAATGCAGTCTTTTCATTGTCTCTCAACCATAACACTTTAACTTTTTAAAGAGTAATTATGTGCTGTATGTATTTGAACCACTGGCTCTAGGCAAATTGAAGCTGGCATTTCAGAAAGAGGACAAGGCATTATAAACTCCTGGCTTTTTTTCGCTGCCCATAGCTATTGTAGCTGAGGTCATCTAGCCAGTCAAACAGCAAGCACACACATCACAATAGAGGCTAACAGACAAACAAAGCAAACGGATGAAGCAGCTGATAAGAGACAACCACTGAAGAAAGGAATCACTCTTAAGGCCCTGCCACAATTTCATTGTCAGTAAACACTGTTGTCCATTCTTTTTTATGTTGTCTTTCTTCAACCATTGCTTTTACAAAGAATTCTGCCATTTCATCATCTCACTAACAACACTGCCAAGACTATTCAGATACATTCAATGGATATTGTACCTCTAATTTTTTCTTTAGCAGATCAAAAAGCAAACAATGACATATGGCCATAGTACGATTCCCTCTGAGCTTAAAGGAAAGGCCTCAGTCTCTTGTACAGGAATTCATTTAATAAAGAAATACATGTTTTGATGACATGCGCTTCCTCCTGACAAAGCCAGATCATTCCTTTCAGAAAAGGGGTCAGATAGGATTTGACTTTATAGATACAGGACTGTGGAAAAACCCCATGTTTGCTGCTCCTCCAAATTCCACCTACTAGTTCTTGATAAATACTGACCCATTTGCTTCTTTCCTATTCTGCTTCTTTGGGTCTTCCCCCGCACCCCCCTCAAGGCAATACAGCATTCAGTTCCATTGCATGTGATGCAGAGCTGTGTCTGCACGTCTAGATTTCCTAAAAATTTCTTCCTGAAAGAACAGAATATTTTGTCAGGACTCTTTGAACCATGTGTGATTGTCATATGTGCCCTCACAAGGTGGGGTTGATATCATCCGTATGTAGTGTTGCCTGATCTTTTTTTTTTTTTTATGGCTGATACAAGTTTTATAATGGAGGAAGAGGTTTCAGTTACGGTGAGAATAAATGTTTCAGTTTGTCTGCCTGTCCCATTTGTACTGCCTGAAATACAGTCAATGATCAAAGTTGCTGTGGGGGAAAGATGATAGCATCTTCTAACAACGTAGTAATATTTCCTCAAGTGCAGCTAAGGGGCAAGTATCTGAGTAGTTCTGTTTCCTGCCCTTGTTAATCTCACTGTTCCTTCAGAAGCAACAGGTTGGTCACTTTGCTGCTCCGTGCTTCACCTGCTCAAGGAAGTTGAGTGGGAAGGATGCAAAGGAAACCTGAGTACCGTGGTCAGTCTAGAAGAGGAGAAAAAAATCTGTAGTGTCTTCCCACCCCCCTCTTCCAGAATGGAAGGAACAGCAAAGACTCGTGAAGGTTTCACAAGAATGATTAAAGAAAAAAAGCTACTATAGAGTTGAGGAAAAGGTTATTTTGTGGACTGCAAGTCAATTAAAGACCAAGAAGCAAATGGTGGTGTCCAAGTGTAACAGTAGTAAGTCACTTCTTCGGTTGAAAAAGAGTCAAGAGAGGGATCCTCAGGAATTGCCATCAGTGAGAGTCAGAGAAGGAGATAAACTTTGAAATCTCCAAAAGTGCACTTGCTAAGCTTGTTTCAGAGGTAAAATGTGGTGTGCTAATTGTGAGGGATTCCAGCAGGACCTTATGAAGCCGGGGGTGTGGGGAGAAAGGTGGCAGATCAAGCTTCAGAATAGATAAGTGATATGATGCATCTAAGTAAAAATAATCTAAACCATAACCACACAATGCCAAGCTCAGAACAAGCAATTGCAACACAAGAGGAATATATCTGCTTCAGTTGAGAGACTTCTGAAATTATTAGCTAAATGTGCAGTAGCAGCAGCCAAAAGAACCAGCAAAATGGGGGGCATTATAACAAGACAGAGGGCAGCATCTTGATACTACATGAAGCCCTGGTATTTTACACTGCAGGAAGTGAACTTCTGGAACATGCTGTAAGGAACGTGTAGAAGTAGACAATTTCAGCAGGTTTGAAAGGGATTAGATCAAATCACATACAACAGGTCAATAAAAGGATACTCAAGGATTAGGCAGGGATGTATCCTCTAGCGTTTCTAATACAATGCTTTCTGATGCTGGGGGAATATTAGAGGAATGGATTGCAGGCAGTGTCAGGCTTGCTTGTTTTTTTCTAAATAGCATCCCCTAATGTCACTCTCGGGGACAGGATCCAGGGCAAAATGGTCTGCTGCAGCAGGGCAAAGGCAAATGAGGCAGCTAGAACAAATTGGGGACTGAACAGATGTGCCACTGAGAGATGGAAAGGAGGAGTACTAATGGAGGCTGGGAAGCACAAATATCATGGTGGGCAGACTGGTGGGGAATGAGATGGAACTGTTTCGTGAGTTTGGAGGGTGGAAGGAGAGGGAGAAGAGGTGAGCCAAAGATGGGAATATGTGCAGTGGAAAAGATGCTGGTAGCAAATTTACCTTCCTTAATAAGCTGTGCATAGTGAGCAATGCTGATTGTCTCTTTAACACATGGAATAGGTCCAATGAGGTCCAAAATGAGAGAAAGAACAAAGATGCAATGTAGTAAATCTTTAGGCTAATATACAATTTTTGATAGATGGGCATAATACTTCGATTTGCCTAGAAATGAAAAAAATTAATTTTTAAAGTTGGATTGCTACTCCTAAGATATTAGGACTCGTAAATTATTCAGACAGTTACTATAGCTTAAAATGTACTTTTTGTAAGCTGCAGTAACTGGCAGTTGCTGTGACATCTGACTGATACAAAGGTGGGGAAATACATTAGAGGCTTAAGCTTCCATGTAAGTAATATAAAATCTGCCATGGCTGAAGAATTGTGAGAAACCTACTAAATGCTACTAAGTGAAGGAAAAAAAAAACAAAACCACCAACCAAGCAAAACAGTAGTTTAATGAGCTTGTTAGAACTGACTTTTCTATATCTGGTCCAACTTGAAATGTGAGGGAAGTATTACAGCATTCAGAAAACAGCTTCATGAAGCAGAGGATCAGATTTTCTAGAAGCATGTGATGTATTAAGTAAATAGCTTCTTATCGGGGCCCTAAGTAGGCATACTGAACCTCCTAATAGCACTTGCCTGTACTAGAGCACACCTGCTATGTTACAAATCCCAAGTTAAGTGATGTTCGGTACCACACCACTCAGAAGTACCTGTTAATGATGGCATTGTCAGTCACCCATATTCAAAGTTAGAACATTTACTGGCTTGTTATGTATGCTAACAATATAAAATGAAGCTTCCTCCATTTCTGAACTCCCAGCTTCTCCTGAGATAGCTAGTGTGGTTTTGTGTTAGCTAGTGTTACTGACTTTCTCAGGCTTACACTGTGAAGTGCTTTTGACGCCTATTATAGGAGCGCTCTCTGGACAGCATAACTAAGTGATAGGACAGACATTCATATGGCATGCTGCCTTGACATAGGCATCTTGCAGCTTCGTTTGGGTTCTGAAGTTATAATTCTCTTTC
>NW_010552630.1:26952-32212 GCF_000687285.1 Phaethon lepturus
TATTCGCACAGTCTCTTCTCAATTTCACTGGTCTTCCTTGTACTATTGTATGTTCCTTGTACTATTGTATATTACATATGGAACTACAGGCCATTGCTGCTCTTGGAGGTCAGGGAGAGAGAGAAGCAAGAACCCCAGAACACTGTATATTTTCTGTGGGTCAGAGCTATTCTCAGTCCTTGGGGCAATGGTGTGAGCAGCTCTCCGGTTAACACCACCTTGACTGGAAAGGCAGAAAGGGAAGCATCAATAATATGAATAATTCTACCAGTTCTCCCTCGCCCTATTAACAGCTGATTTCTCTGTGTCCTGAGGTAAAGCAGCCATCAGAAAAGGAGGTTGTCCTCTAGTTAAGCAGAAAATTCCTGTGTGAGCTCTGGGCTGTGGGCATAGTTGCTGTCCATTGGTTGAATCAGCTCTGCATCTGATGTCTTTCTGGCCCATCTGCAAATAAAGTGTGAGCATTGATGACAGAATCTGTTGCCGGTTACATGCAGCAGAACAAATAAAGGTCTCTGACTCCTTAAAGTTTCTAAAGTGAAAGGCAAAAAAGGAAAACGCGTGTCTCTTTCTCAAAGAGCATACAAAAAGAATAGTTAAAAACCAATAAATCATCTCTACATGACGTCTTCTGTCAGGGCTTTAAATTCAAGGGATCCTGCAGTAGATTTTCTTCTGAGTCATATCACAGCTCTTCATGCTCAACATAGTATTTTCTAGATGTTTCAGTGCCAATCCTCTGCTCAGCATCAACACTGGGGATGAAGTTTGTTCTAAGGTCTTGGACCAGATCCCCAATATACGTTGGAGGCTTTTAAAGTTTGCTCTTATACTCTTGAGGCCACCTGGAACAATGCTGGAGAATATCTAGAACATGCCTGAGCTTTGGACGTGTCTCCAGTACCAAATGCAGCATGCTGTGATGTATCAGCACCATGTTCCTTCTGTACGAGGAGCTTTCTTGGGGTTAATGCTGCAGTGGGAGATGGAAAAATCAAATGCTAAGGTATTAAGTTGTGACTAAAATTACAAACTAAAGTTATACATGAAGAAGAGACTAGAAAATTCTCTCCCTTTGTCTTATGTATGGATTTTAATCATCACAGAAGTATATGAGCGGCTAATAAATGTAAGTGGATTCTATTTAAAAAACAAAATTTATGTTTTCACCCTATAAGACAGTATTTTTCAACCCTATTTTGAGGAAGCCTTGAAGAATTAAATATTCTTATCTCCCCTTTATCTAGATTCCTAAACATGCTATGGGAAAGATGGTGGTGGCCTGCGCATTTCTTCCGTACAGCATGGGGCTCATACGCTCCTTTTGGAGCAGGGGAGGGAACAGGGAGAAGCTCCTGCAAAGGCAAAGAAAATTAGAGCTGCTAAAAGTAAGAGGTTGTGTATGAGGGATTTTTTTTTTCTTGGACTTTTTTTACTGCTAATAACAGATTCTGTGGGTGTACAACTGCTGACAGCCACATATAAACACTGCTGCAGAATTCCACTATCCCTGCTGCAAATTTTGGGCCTGTTGTGCTGTTACTTCAGAGCTTCTGTTTTTGTGTATCCAATTATAGATCTTATTTGGGTGTTGAAATTTCCGCAAGTGGCTATAGTAGGCACAAATCTAGCTAATTTTTATATCCAGAATCATAAAAGCAAGCAGCAAAGACAAAGCTTGGTTGTAAACTGATTGTGATTTAGTCCTTTTTTTCCTATTAGAAAGAAGCAGCATACAAATACTTATAGATTTGGATCCCTCTGAACAGAAAAGTTAAAATGATATGCAAAGTATCTGTGCTTCACACATACACTAACATTGCAGATATGTAAGAAACTATAAACAAGAGTTAATTGCATTGTAAGTGTACATAATCTCATGAACTGTTCTCCACCAGAGTCATAATTAACCGTCTGCATGCATAGAGCTGCCCAATAATGTTTCCTAGCAGCACTTATCATCAAGGACTTGGCATTAGGTTAGAATGGTTTACATAGAGCCAGTTAGAAATTGTAATTTTCATCAAACAATACAGTATTTTTGTCTGTTCTGATTTAAGAACCACACTGATTTTCTACCTTAAGATGTAGTAACAAGTGTCAAAGCAATTTTTTCATTTAAAAACATATTGAAGCATCAGTGCTACTGGTTACAAACAGAAGAAAATCATAGTCCTAATGCAACAAAAAAAGAATGTAATTGTCATGTCCATAACCTGGGACTTTTGGACAATAAATCTGAAAGCTATGTAATTTGAATAGTTGAATGATTCTGCCTCTGCCCCCACTCCTATAAGAAGGGAAAATGATCTCCAGTTTTATGTTGCATCTTATTTTAGCTAACTAGTCAAGGGAAGTAAATGGAAAGAAATCATACTAAATTTTCCAATGCCACATGCCAATTCAGAGACAGAACAAAGAAATTGAAACATTTTTGTAACTAGTTCAAAGGTAATCTCTCTAGTGATCGTGTAAAATTTAGACTTCAGCATGAGTATGCTCATGAAATGCCTTCAGATATCAGCCCACATTACAATCTGCTATTTTGTTTTGAATGAATGTGTCGTGACTAGAAGTTTAAGTGGTAACTACAGATAAAATTGAATGCAGTACTTTAATGATATCCTTTTTCAAGTTAGCTGCTGGAAATATTTTCATTTAATTTGCTGAAGTCCGTTGAGAATATAATTTTATTTTGCTTTACATAAAATTAACAAACTTGTGATGTTCAAAAGCCAGCGCCAAAATCTTAATTGAAATGGGCATTTTTTTTTTTTTTTACAGTCTTAAGTGTGTTGCTTGGAAAAGAAGCATCCTGTCTGAAATAAAATTATCTTTGATCTTTAAATACTGAGACAAATTCAATCAAAATATTTTGCATGTGTTTTAATTGTGTAGAGTATTTGGCTTTCTGTCCTACTCCCTTAATATGTTGTACCATAACACCATTAGTTTCAAAGGGCACCCTTGCTGGGTTTTGTTTTAGAGCATTCATTCTCATTTTTCCATAGTGGGGTGGAATTGGTTTTTGTTTGTTCCTCAACAACTTTAGTAAATCTGATTTAGGCTACTGTATTTGTGTTAATGGTACTAAGATCACTTCAGCTCAAGTATTTTAACCTTTACAAAGAGCACGTCTAGCTTCTGGTCTGTAGGAGTGCAAAAGTCTTCTGCAGTGGAATTGGCGTGGTTTCACTATACAGAAATGGAATATGTGGGAGGACAGGAACTGAAAGTTAAAATCCAAAGAGATCAAAAGAAGGATATACATATCTTTTATTAGTAAGAACTCAAATCTGAAATAACATCTTTTTGATCCTGTAAAGGACAGGAGGAAAGCAGTGAAATGAGACAGGAGATGCTGGCTAGGGGAGCTGGCACAGCATTTCTTCTAATCCTTTCTCTACCACCCTCTGGGATAGATGTAAGGTACAGACAGACTCGGGTTTGCTCTGCTGATTCTTGGAGCTGGCCACACATGAGCTTGCTTTAGTATTAAATTAATGTGCCGTGTCTCTCAAACAGCCTTTTGGGAACGTTGTGGAAGAGCTTACATGGATCTATACATGTACTTGTAAACTGGTCCAAAAAAGGGAACCTGCACCTCTGTATTTTCTCCATGAACAGAGCTACCTATGTATGCTGGAGCTGAGAAAGGGAGCTGAAACTGTTAAATGAATCTTGTAGTTTTCACTCTTAATATAGAAATGCCACTACAATGGAAATAAGTACTAAGGATTTTTGTGTACAGTTTTTGGATCATACCCTTTAAAGAAAACTATCTGTAAAATCTAAGTTAGATGCTACATTGTTCCAAGCCCATATAGCAGTGGTATTTCCCAAATTCTATTTCATTTGATCCTTCATACTGTAATTTGCAGTCCTTACTAGGACAGCTTCTTTGGGCTGTTGCTTCCAAATAGTCCGAGTAGCAGTTGACATCTGAACCTAGTTGGCAACGACGCCAGCGTAGCTATTTCTTGACTGTGACGCGAAGTAAGACAGTGAAAGCATTTACTTACTGGCCAGATTTTCATTGTTATTTGCCTTAGGGTCACATTCAAATAGCTTTAAAAGAACATGGAAAGTAAATCAATGAAGTTTGAAGACAACTAATTATTTTGTATGCAGATAGGATTTGATTATGTACCATTAATATCTTTGTGTTCAGTATTCTATATTAAATAAAAAGGTTTACTCCTAGAAGAAAATTGGAAAAAAACTCCACCTGCTAAAAACAAACCCACCACCAAAAAACCCACCCCAACCCCCTAGACATTTTCCAAATAAAATTTCATCCCCAGATCATTACAAGTACCTTGATGAAGTCCCCCCCGTGAAGACCACGGGAGAGTAAAAGACTCCCTGAAGTTGCCAGACTTAGAAAAGTGAGATGAGTGTGTGAAAACTGCATGAAAAGCCTGTGTGGGGCAGAACACAAGGGGGAAGCATGAGTTCACACCAGGAGCAGTGAAAGGCGGGGGAAGTGGCAGTGTTGGTGTTGCCTGGCTGACTGAAGTGGAGATGATGGCTGAGGATACAAAACTTTATTGATATTGATATGATATTATTGATATAATATCAATATGATATATTGATATGGGTTTGGCGTAAGCATACGTTACTGTTGAACTGGGACCAACACATGTATTACATCATGACAGAGAGGCTGCAGTTAAGATTTTTTGGCAGGGGGGGAACTATGAATAGATAGATACACTTCATAGAAATGCATGTGCTGTCATCTCTGTTGGGATTCATGTCAAGTTGTGTGCAACAAGGGTCAAAAATTGCATTACTCAGTTGATAGCTGTGAGGGTTCCAGTACCATAATTGTTACACATGCTGTGGATGAGGAGGGGGCATTACAAATTAACTTTAGACAAACCACAAATAGAAGATATTTTTAAAGGCCTTTTATTTTGTAACATCTTGTAATTTTGGAGAGAGTATAGCTTATAATAAAAATCAGTCTGTCCCCTTCATGTTGTCCTCTGTTAAGGTAGGAAAACCTGCTAATCTACATGCTGTGAGTTCAGTACTGAGATGAGCGTTTTCCTCATTGCTCCAGCCTGAGATGCTCTCACTCAACAGAGTAGCAAGAAGTAGCTGCCTATGCTGAAATTGTGGGAACAGTGAGGAAGACCTTTCGTCACAGGCTGGGGGTGGCATGTGGGTGAGTTTTGTGGGTTCCTCGGTACATTGCACACTGAATATCAAGAAGAGCTCATCATGTCAAAACTATAGACTAAAGGAAAGA
>NW_010552630.1:32243-34596 GCF_000687285.1 Phaethon lepturus
TCTGGAGATAAACTAAACCCAATAGCTTTACACGACTGTGATCCTCTTCTGTCTGACAAACCCTTTTGTGCAGAAACAGGCTTTGATCAATGTCATCCTTATATATAATGTATATAGTTCTATTTCTAGCTGTGCTATTTTCCAGAAATATTTCTTCAAGAAGTACACCATACAATACTGGTTTTGTCTTTAAAATTATTAATATTCCTATTTTAAGTTGTAGAACCCTGATTCATTTTGATAAGCTATGATATCTTTGCTAGCTGATACTCAAGTGCATATTCAAGTTTCTCAAGAATATCTTGTTTGCTGCATAGGAAATTGAACTCTGTATTTCTATCAAGTACATGCAATCAAATATCTGACTGGGTTGACATTTTAGCCTGCTTGTACAGCATGTTCTCTGCTGCAACTCCAGGTGAGACACTCTGCACTTGAGTATTATATCTTTGTGTTAAGCTAGGTACATGGGGGCAGGTGTAGAAGCAGCCCTTGTCTTGCAAAATACTCTATTGACTTTATTGATTTCTCATTTAGCTGTATTGGGTGTTCACCCTGGAAATCTAGATAGGTTTCTAGTTGCTCATGAGAAGGCAGATCAGTATTATGTTATCTAATGAAAGCATATAGGCACCGAGGGCTTATGCATCTTTTATGCACTCTGAACAAACCAGAAAAGACATCTATGTGAAATAATTAACTGCCCAGCAAGTAAATCATGGAGCTTGTTAGACTATACAATGAAGTTATTTTTCAGTTTTTGGAAGGCAGAAATAAACAATGGATTAATGGTTTGATTATTTGACTGTTTGTGTTTTAAACCAGGTGTATACTTTGAGATTCTGCAGTGTAAGATGAAACAGAAGAAAGACATGATTGGAAACCTGATGAATCAGTTTAAGCACACATGGTGAGAACCTTCAGCTCCACTTGATTTTTGTCTCTGATTCAGGTTTTTTCATCATATGACCACCCAGGAGTTCCAGATTTCTACTGAGGATTTTCTGCCTTTTGTATAGCTTTTCCAAATATTTCTTGAAGGCAATGTTGGTACATCTTCTTAGGAATGCTCTGTTATGCTAACTGCTCTGGCTGTGAGACTGGGTCTGTAGGCCATTTCAGATGATGTAGATATCAATGGTGGGTGTGTGGCGACTACTTTTTAAGGAAGGTCAGACAGCTAGTGATGAGTTCAAGCTAGACAAAGCATTTTTCAAAAAAACAAACAAACAATTACTGTTCTGGATTATAGAAGGACAAAGTGGTTTGTTCTGAGTGCCCAAGTGAAGTGCTTTCAGAAAGAGAGTGATGGAACACTCATTTCTCTCTGAAATCCATGAAGAATATCTTCCATTCAATCTTCTGCATTTTTCTTCATGTGGCTCCTTTGATCCTTGTTGCAGAGAGTGTTCCTGATTTTTCAAAGTTAATGTCCAGTTGTGTATGTGCATGTGTGGGAAGAGGAGAATGTTTCATTCGCTGCCAAGGTATGCTTTTATGAGTGGGAGAGTTTCATTCTGTTCCTAACGACTGATTGCATGTCAGACCAAACCACAACATGCAGATTTCCACATGTTTCTCTTAATTTTAATATAAGAATTTTGACTCAGTCATTTGTCTTAGAAATCCTACCAAAAAAGTAGGAAAACTGAGGTATGTGCTATAATCATAACAGCATTGCAAAATATTTTCATGTACTTTTTTCATGAAGTATGCCAAGGAGATTTTGACAAGGAATAGCAGCAGTCTAGCCTACCACTGTGGTATTACTCATGTAATGGTTCAGTGGTAGTCTCTTCTAGACTGGACGTTATCTAGTTTTCCTAGTTTCAGATTTGTGTTAGTGTGGGAATTTATAGTTTCTTGGTCATACTTTGCATTTCAGGAATGGACGTGGACTTTCCCCTGTCCATGTTACAGTGAAAAAGATTTTCCGTTTATTTGTTACTGTTTATTAAATGAGAGTCGTGCTTAAGAATACTTCTTATAAGTACTGTCTTGTTACACCTTTATCTTCCAGCAATCCAGAGAGAAAGCATCAGACAGGTAGACTATGAGAACAGAGGGAGTGATTCAGGGGGAACTAAGGGAGGTATTTGCAGGTACAGGGAAGAGAGGGAGACAACAGGCAGAGTCTTGGGGGCTATTAAGAGAGATTCTTGGGATAAGAGTCCATATAAATAAAACTGCTGATTTCAGAAGGTTTATATTTGGTTTTACGTAGATTTGAAGATACGATGCTTATAAGGCGCTTGTTTATGAGCGGATCGAGTGCTCCCTCAGTAAGTTTGCAGATGACAACAAATTGGGCAGGGGTGTTGAATCTGCTCAAGGGCAGGAAGGCTCTGCAGAG
>NW_010552631.1:0-10704 GCF_000687285.1 Phaethon lepturus
CCTGCCAATCTCCGGTGAATCAGCCGTTCTCAGCGGAGCGCTGGCGAGGAGCCCCAAGTGATCGCACCTGTTTGCTCGCCCACCACCCTCACCGCCATCCCTCCGGACTACATGTCCCAGAGAGCAGTGCGGCCCACGCCCGCGGAGGGCGACGGTGCTGCGCGGAGGCCGTTGTCGTCCCGAGAGGGCGGGACGGAGGGGGACCCTGTCAGTCCAGCAGGCGGGTCGGCCGAGCTGGGGGTGTGAGGGCGCGCGTGCGTAGGCTGTCTTCAGGGTTTCGTGCGTCTGGTTCGGTTTTGGCCTGCAGGAAGTTTTATGCCGCCACGTAACCTAACAGGGGGGTTCCCCTGTCAGCGAACAGTGGGTGCGCGGCCAAAGTAACGTCCCTTGTGGGGGGGAGCGTCAGGCCCCTCTGGCAGAGAGAGCGAGGTGTGCCCCCACGCCCCCCCAACCAGCTCTGCTGGGGTTTCTGTGAGAATACCGGCAGAAAATCGGTGAATCCCTGTGTTTTGAGGTACAATCGCCCCCATCTAAGGGGTTCAGATAACGCCCTCACCCACTTAGGAAGGTTTTATTCCGTTGCCTCCCAGGTCCTGCCTTTTCTTCTAAACCATCTGCTCACCCACAGCAAGAGTGGGATGTGCACCTCCCCGGTGTGGCCTAAGGATGACGGTTTCCAAAAGCAAAAATTCCAATTTCGCATGTAGAACCGCATGACAGGTGAAAACCGGTTCATCTATTTCTATATAACTTTTTAATATATTTAGAGGCCTGATTTTAAAATATGTTTGAATATATAACGATTTTTTTAATATATAATTTATATTTGCTGGTACAGGGTTACGAAAGCAGAATGACACCGGAGAGACATAGGCACTATTCTAAACAACAGCAATATTTCCATCGACCTCTTCAGGCCGGGATTGTGTTTTGTGACCGACACAGTCTTTGTGGAGGAGTTGTTAACTGTACTAGCAAGGCCAAAAGAAGAGAAGTGTACCTACAGTCTGTATTTGCTTAATGCCATCTGTTGTTTTCTGTAACAGAAAGACCTCCAAGACTCTGCGGTTTATGGGGAAATACAGAAGTAAACAGAGATTTCATCACGCTATAGACTAGCAAATTGTATATGCTTTAGAACATAACTGAATTCTCATTACTAGCATCAATACCTTGCATTTATCTTAAATTAACAGTAGTTAGAATAATGATGGAAACTGGAGACTTACATAGAGGAAGAATCTATTTCCAAATCTCAATGTTAGGTATCATTAAGAAAAAGAAGGATAACGCTCCTCTCTCTAGAGTATTTTCTAAAACAGAACAAGTTTCCTTTTTCTTCTGTCATTTAGTAAGAAAGATGCTTGGGTTTCTGTATTGTTTTTATCTTTCGGGTTTTGCATTTTTTTGTTTTTCACATTGCCTTAAATGCAGTGAAAATAAAATGCTCCCTCCAACAGTTGCATTTATTTTTTCCACATAGTTTGAGGGGCTTTCATTCCAATGCAATGACCTCAAAAGAATAAAGATCTCAGTCTTGCAGCATGACTTATGCAGGCAGTGACCTGCAAAATGCAATGGCTACAACTACATGGAGCTCCAGTGAAATAAAGCAGAATTCATCCCCAAACTGGACCTTTGCAGGACTGGGGCTTAACACCAGGACACTGTGGGGCCATGTAGAGTAGATGCTAGAATTAGTTGTATACATTCAACTGTTTGTCCTCTGGCACATTTCTATAGATGTTTTGTAAATTTATCTTGGAATTCTTTGTGGAGAGTATAGTTAGCACAACACTGTTTAATGTCATGGTTAATGATTTCCTGGAACATTTGATTAGAAAATTAATCAGCCTATGTATGCACGTGATAAAGCTGTTTAAATGGACCTCCTAATTGCACTGTGGTAGAACACAACGGCTTGTGCCAATATATCACTTTCAAGGTACTGTATTACAGCAATAGAGAAACGCTAAGAGGAACAATTTATCAGTTTTGCTAAGCCAAAAGTAAATGTTAGTACTTTTGATCAATTATTATTATTTTATATTACTCCTCTTGTGCTTGTTAGGTGCTTCACAGAATGAATGCACTCTTCCAACAGCTTACTTGACCAAGATTAATCATTACTGAGGAAAAAATAGTGAGAAAGAAATGAATCAGTAATACTGTAATTGTGCATAGATTATATTTAGCATACATATTGTCTGCGGCATGCATATAGCTTGGCAATTTTGCATTATTTTTGTTCTGGAATGAGAATTTTTCAATTATAAAAGTGTGAGACAAAGCAAGTGTGTAAAGTTAAACATACAGATATTTGCAAAAATGGTCCTATGGATTGATGGATTTAATTAGACTCTTCCCATTTCTTCCCATTCTGTTCAATCATTCTGTCTTTTTTTATTTATATACTGTGACTCACGTCTTTCTTAAACAAAACAAAAAAAACTTAATACCTTCCTAATATTCATTGTTCCAGGGAGGCAGTTTTTCAGATAAATCCCTGTGCACAATGTTTGCAAGCTGCCTTTTGACTGAGTTTAGGCAGTTGTCCGTATTTCATTTGGAGACACCTAGTTCTGGCCTATGAGAAGAAGATAAAACAGTTAATTAACTGTTCTTTAATTAGGTGCATCCTAAACTGTCACACAAAAGTTATGAAGGATTTGGTGAGCAGTGTTGTTGTTTTTATGCAGCAAGCATAAAAGTTTTAACTGTCTTTATTACTAACACTATTTAAGTATTCTAACAAGCAAAACCTTCCAGTGCCACAGTTCCTGTGGCTTGGCAGAAGCAAGGCAAATGGCAGATAGACATGTCCTTTCAGGAAAATGGTTTCTTCTTTCTCTCATGAAAAGTACCAAACAGCCATTCTATCCCAAATCCCTCAAAATTGCATATCTATTTGTAAGTCATAACAATTGAATATGTATCTTATACCTTTCCTAACATCTTACTCAAACAGTTAATGAAGTAGTTACACCAAGTTATAGGGTCGTCAAATTCACAATGCCGATAAAAGTTAAGTTGGAGAAACACAGACAATTGATGCTGTTTATTATCTAAGGAACTTCTTTAACTGTTGCCTTTTCATATTGCAACAGCAATCATTGATAATTTAAATGTATTACAACATAATATCCGTAAATGTAACCTACGGATAAGCTGTTACTTATTTTTCACAGCATGGGTGTTTCACGAAGCCTATTATTCCATTATTAAGATAATGTATCCATTAAGAACTCAAATAGTTCATCTGTTCTGTTCTATTGTATTAAATGTACTAAGGAACTTGGCTGTAAACAACTTCATCATACTACTAAATGAACAAATGTATGTTACAGTTATGAGAAAATTCATACTCTGTTCAAATAATAAACTTCTATTGAAGAAAATTTACTATGTTTTTTTCCCCTGTAAAACAAACAGCTAGAATTCTTGTGGCTTTTTGGACACGGTTTGTCATTTAGTCAGTGTCACTGCCACTATACTAGTGTGTGTCACCTTTACTATCTGTTTGGGGCACAGAATAGGAAAAATGAGAATCCATGGCTAGAACTCTATGCTGGAAGGTCATGGTTATCAGTCAGAAAAAGGAAGCAACTAGAAATTTGCAGCCTAGTAAGACACCAGCCTGAAGTTCTCAGAAGGGAGAAAGCTATTAGACATTTTCTGATGTACAGTTATAGTTACAAACTTAGTTATGAACAATTACATGGCTGTGAGCCTACTAAAAAGTGACAAAAAGGAGTTTGGGTTTTAAGAATCTTTTCATAAAGGATTGAATTTTTCCTTTATTTAAGCTTGCCATTGAGAAAAGTTCTGTTTGTTATGAATCTGATTAAAGGAAATCTGAGAACTGAGTTTAGGCTAAACCCTAAAAAGTAATTTTCTTTGAGATTCCTTCGATTCTTTTTTGGTAACAAGATCATTTTGCTCACATGATGCTTTAAGAATGTATGATGTTACTTGTCTTATGATGCTTCTTTTTTAAAATCCTGCTCTTACTCTTAAGTGTCTGACTGCCCAGTTGGAAGTACTCAAACACTTGTTTACCATCATTCGCTGGCACCCTGGCAGGCAAGTATGTGTGTGCTAGTTATTATTTGTCTAATACTTTTGAATATTTTAGGTGAAAGTGCAGCGCTCTGACAGGACAGATAATTTTAAAAAATGCTGTCTTACCTGGTATGTTGAGTTGTCTGTAGAGACAAGCAGCTTTGAGCTATTTGGATCACAAACATGGTAAAGTTGAACTAGTCAGACCTCTTCGCAGATACATTTCTTGTCTCTTTAAAATCTCTGAATCAGTATCTTCTGAAAACAGTTGTTTTTCTTCCCTTTCTCATTAAAAAAAAAAGATAATAATATTATGGTTGTGTTTCTTGCAATTCATTTCTGCTACCAACAGAAGTACTTTTGGAAACCAGAAACTTGTTGGATTTTATCCCAATTCTTTATTGCTAGGCATCTTGGTCAGTCACAACGGTAAGTATCAGTTTTAAGTATCAATGCAGTATGTATCTTGCACCAGTTATAAAAAATATTCAGGCTTTAGGGAAACGCAAAGGACGTCAGGGCTCTTTTTTCACTACGCATGGCAGTAAATTCCAGGCAGTTAAAAAAGATGTAAATAAAGGACTCAAGCTGAAATGAAGCTTTCACTAAGGTTTGTTTTTAAAATACTTATATATATTTTTAATTATTATGTGGGAGTTGTTGCTGAATGTAAGTAAAGCAAATGGTTTTAGCAAATTCTGAAGGTATAGCTGTCCTTACTCAAAAATGTACAGATGAGAAAGGCCTCCCTGAAGACAGCATATGTCACAGTCCTGTTACTGATTTTATATCAGTCATAGCTTTTTGAAATGTCAAACAAAATTCCACATGCAATGGATTTATTCTCTCTTTTCTAGCTACAATTTAAATTAAGGACTTTCAGAAGTAGTTGTGGTCTGAATAGCACCATTCTCCTTTTTGAAGCTTTCAAAGTCACCTTATTAAAGATGAGGAAGTAAAAAGTAGGAAAGTAGTTTGCTTCATCAATTTATTGTGGGTTACATGTTGCTAATAATTTCTCACAAAGTATCTTAGGCTGCCTCTCATTCAACTGAGGAAATTTAATATAACTCCTTCGAGATACTGCCTAGATGGGGAAAAAATCAGTAAAGAAGTCCATTATACAGTTCATCAAATGGATCTTTATGAGGATATTGGAGATGTGATTTGTAGCACTATTTAGGATACATTGCATGCTACATTATTATAAAGTTCAGGTTTGTAATTTAATTATGGGCCAAATTATCTTCAGTTCTAACTCTAGTCAAAGTGACTAGGCCAAGCCTGACAGCTGATATAAATTATAAAATGTAAGTGGTCTGTGTGTCACGGGCCGCATAAAAAGCTATGTTACATAATTTTATACTTCATGTGAGATTTTCAGAGCTGCCTAAAGAATTATATGAGCTGCTCAAACCTTGTCTATTCTACCATTATGCTATTAAGTGTTCCTAGTAAAATTATTGCAAATAGTTAATTTTTCCCAAAAGAAAATAAATATGTTTCCTGAAGAGAAAATTGTGATGAAGCTTTTTGTGAATATAAGGATCCATAGTAGTGTGATGACGCACAGAGGTTTTTCAGGGCATTTACTATGAAGTTTTTAAGGCTTATGTCAGAACGCTGGAGTATAATTATCTTCCATTACTTCTTGATAACCCTCTGAATTCCTCATAGTTTTCTGTTTTCAATATATTTCTGTCTTTTTTTAGGACCCATTTTCCAAATTTCCTTCTATGATTCTTTCATTTTTACTTGCAATAATTTATAATACTTTCTACTAGGGCATGATACTGTCTGCTTTCAAAAATCCCTAATTTTCTTCTGACAGATGTATCATTTTGAGATATATGTATACATAAACACATATATGTATGTGCATATATAATGCTTTTTAAGATTTAGTTATGTATTGAAAAATCTCAAAATTGACTATAATTTCTTTATATAGATTTATTTCTTCTGACTGATTGATTTTCTTATTCTAATCCATCTCGAAGTTTCTCGTTCCAGTTTTGCCTCTTGCAAGAAAGGATATAATGCATATAATCATATCATGGTTACCTCAACTTAATATCCAGCTACAGTAAGAACTGTACATGTAAATGAAGAAAAATGCTTCCTCTAATTTAAAAAATAAAATATCATTTGAGGAAATTCCTGAAATATATTCTGTATGAAATATAATCAGCAATTTCATGGGTAACAGAAGTCACTCTTGCTATACACTCTGTATTACTTTTTGATCCTCCGTTCCTTAGAACGTTTCAGTGAAGAACCTGATTTTTAAAGGTTGCTTAGCACACCTAGTCGTACGCTTCTACAAAGAGAGTGCGACATGCTACCTTTCTTACGTTATATAGAAGCTTCATCTCTTGTCATAGGAGAATGAAGAACGTACTTGGAGGGTCTACTTTGTATCACAAGTATTCCTTCAGTGCAGCATAGCTACTAAGCTAAGTTTCTTCTAAGAGGTTTCTTAAGTGCCAGTTTTATGGCAGGTGTGAATCAGAATACACTTCACAAGTTTCCATTTTCCTTCACTTATGTTATAAAAATGAAAACTTGGATAAGAAAAATGAATGCTTTCACTTATTTCTGCAGATATACTTTGTAAAAATGGGGCAGATGATTATGTTGAATTGTGATATAGAGGTTGTCCTATAGAACCTAAAGATGTAACTAACTCTCTGGTATTGCAGGGGTGAAGACAAGAAAAACCTATTGTAATCTTTACAGGAGTGCCTGTCAGCTGGCAGTAGTTGACAATAGCCTCTCGGGGTCCTTTTGGTTCATTGTGCCATGACCTGAAAGAATGAAGACTTCTGAAACCAAAATGTATTTTCCAGGAAAAACACAGGCCAGTTGACCTGATTGCTGTTACTCTATAAATGAGAAATTTAGGGTGAGCAAAATTTCAACCTCTGTGTAAGTGTCCGGGCATGGTGAGATCCACCCCTCCCCAAGGGATGGGAAGCTGAGGAAGATCCTTCTCTCTGAACTGGAGAGATACAGATTTGATCGATGGACTGTTGGGTGGGTGAGGAATTGGTTGGATGGTCGTATCCAGAGGGTAGTGGTCAATGGCTCAATGTCCACATGGAGATGAGTGAGGAGTGGTGCCACTCAGGGGTCTGTATTGGGACAAGTACTCTTTAATGTCTTCATCAGTGACACAGACAGTGGGATTGGGTGCACCCTCAGCAAGTCTGCAGGTGACATGAAGCTGAGAGGTCTGATACGCCTGAGGGACAGGATGCCATCCAGAAGGACCTGGACAAGTTCGAGGAATGGGCCAATGTGAACCTCATGAGGTTCAGCAAGGACAAGTGCAGGGTTCTGCACCTGGGTCAGGGCAGCCCCCAGTACCAATACAGGCTGGGGGATGAAGAGATTGAGAGGAGCCTTGCCCAGAAGGATTTGGGGTTCTGGTGGATGAAAAGCTGTACATGAGCCTGCAATGTGTGCCCGCAGCCCAGAAGGCCAGCTGTATCCTGGGCTGCATCCAAAGAAGCATGGCCAGCAGGTCAAGGGAGGTGATGCTGCCCCTCTGCTCCGCTCTGGTGAGACCCTACCTGGAGTCCTGCATCCAGCTCTGGAGCTCTCAGTGCAGGAAAGACATGGACCTGTTGGAGTGAGTCCAGAGGAGGGCCACCAAACTGACCAGAGGGATGGAGCACCTCTCCTATGAGGACAGGCTGAGAGAGTTGGGGTTGTTCAGCCTGGAGAAGGGAAGGCTGCACTGAGACCTTCTTGCAGCCTTCCAGCACTTCAAGGGGACTTACAAGAAAGGTGGGGACAGACTTTTTAGCAGGCTGTTGCGATAGGACAAGAGGTAACAGTTTTAAAATAAAAGCGGGTAGATTTAGACCAGATCTAAGGAAGAATTTTTTCCCACTGAGGGTGGTGAAACCCTGTCACAGGTTGCCCAGAGAGGTGGTAGGTGCTCCATCCCTGGCACCATTCCAGCTCAGGTTGGATGGGGCTCTGAGCAAGCTGATCTAGTTGAAGATGTCCCTGCACATTGCAGGGGGGTTAGACTAGATGACCTTTAAAGGTCCCTTCCAACCCAAACTCTTCTATGATTCCATGGTTCTACGAGTTACCATGGTCAGCAGGGCAAGGGGCCTCACTAGCCAGGGCTCAGCCCACCACTCACAAGCGAGGCAAGCAAGACCAGTCCAGGAATCGTACCTGGATTCAAACAATAGTCCAGACCATCAGGCAGCTACGTGATGATTAAGCAGGTCTGAAGTCAAGGCAGGAAGTCAGGCCAAATGTCAGGATCAGGATGAGGCCCAGTGAAGGTAACAATGGTCACACACAGTCTAGTGATGAGTGGGTATGTCCACAGTGATGAGACCCATGAATCTTGAGAGTCGCACTGCAGATCAGGATCAACAAGGTTCATTTCTGGCCGAGTGAAGATCTGTGCTCTTTTCTGTGATGTGGTATGATACGCGCTAGAATCCATCCTGTTTGTGTATCCCATGAGTGGCCTCACGAGGCTCAAGATCTTTGTTACTTCTACAACCTCCATTACTCTGAAGGAAAAAAAATCTATAATTATGTGTGCAGCAGTCTCTGAAAAATAATGCAATTACTTACCCCTGTGTGTCTACAAAGCTGCATTCCTCTTCATTCATTAGTTCATTCCCCCATGTTTTGAACAACCATGTGGGTACCAATGAAGAGGAAATCTCAATGAAGTTATGATAACCTTTGACAATATGGAAAATCAAGTAGAGAGTCATCAGGGAATCAATCACTATACCCTACTAAGTGCTCATAAAGTTATTTACCGTTGTATTGTGTGAGTTTCAAATCTGGACATCAGATAGATGCATGTTTTCCAGCTAGAAAAGCATCAACAAAGACCTCTTTTAGTCCCATTAAAAGAAGGAATATGAAGACCTGCACAGGCTTGCAGAAAGGTGACCGTACTGGGGGATTAATAAAGGCAGCCAAGCTGCGATAATCCAGATACGTGACTTGAATTGATGATATGTACTTTCAAAACAGCTTTCTTTATGTGAACTATGATGTGGAAAAAAGCACAGTGCTGTCCCAAAGGTGGTTCAAAGCATACACGATTAAGAGCGGTGCACCGATCAACTCTTTGCATTCTTCATTGGAAAGAATAGAGCACCAACATGCAGGGTTCTCTGAAGACATACAGCACGCACGGAAGCAAGAGAAGGGTGCAGGGCAAAGAGCTCGGCAGCAAGAGCAGCAGGCACGCTTATGTATGGAACGGTGCCGAGAACTGGGCACTGAAAGGTACTCATCCCAAATTAAACTGCATTGCCTGTGAGTTTGACTCACCTACCCTCCACCCCCCAACTGCAGTGTCACTCACTGTGAGACTCTTGGTCCCTGTAATGATTACTCCTACTGGAACTTAGGTGATGTGACTTTCCTGTGGCCCTGCATATCACAAATCAGTAATGGTGCTGGGGATTAGTGTCAGTATACCTGAAATGACAAAGTATTTCCAAGGACTATGGTTCTATAAAACAAATAAAATATGTGGGGGGTTTGTAACGTGTATACGTAGGGGAGGTTCATATTCTCCAGCGTAGGGCAATCTAAAAGGTAAAGAACTGAGCTAAGCTCTTTTTATGATTAATGAAGTAACACTTAACTGAAGCTCTCACTTTAGCTAGTGAAGAGAAACCAGCACCTACAAAACGCAGTTCATCCACTCTTAAAATATGAATCTAAAACAAATGGAAAGAAGAACCTCTGGAGATCCTTCTCTGTTTGCACTGACTATAGAAGATGCTTCAATACCTAGCTTAGAATAGACGAGTACCTTTTATATGCTGAAGTTAAGTGAGGTAAATCTCATTTTCTCAAACTATTCTGGGGACTTCAGCAATTTGCAGTCAATAAATTCAGTCCCTTTCACTAGATTTTATTAGAATTTTTCATATTAATTCAGAAAATGTAGAAATTTTTAAATAGCGATGTTAATAACTCCTTGGAATTAACATGAAAATTATTTTGTGATCCTCAGAGAATAAAACTTTGAATAATCATACTTCCAACATAATCTGCACATCTTTGACGATAGTTTTTGATAGTCTGAAAATTGAAGACAGATTTTTTTTTCCCAAAAGGATTAATGACTACTTTCTTTACTCCTTTTGCTGCAGTTTGTTATCATTATGGATATTAAACTACTTCAAAAACTGCGGGAAGTGTTAAGTTGCAAATATACTCTCCTGTTTTATGGATTTACTTGGATGGTGATTAAAAGGATTGATGCTGCTACCAACCTAAATGTTCTAGCACATTTCTTGATTAATACGCAGAGCTTGATATTTGTGTGTCGTGGTTTAACCTGGCAGGTAGCTAAAACAACCACACAGCTGCCCACCCACCCCCCTCCCTGGTGGTGATGGGGGAGAGAATTAGGGGAAAGAAAAAAAGTGATAAAACTCATGGGTTAAGATAAAGACAGTGTAATGAGTAAAGCAAAAGCCACGCACGCAAGAAAAGCAAAACAAGGAATCCATTCACCACTCCATGGGCAGGCAGGTGTTCAGCCACCTCCAGGAAGGCAGGGCTCCATCACATGTAACAGTTATTTGGGAAGACAAATGACATCAGTCCAAATATCCCCCCCACGCCTTCATT
>NW_010552631.1:10954-18819 GCF_000687285.1 Phaethon lepturus
GATGGGGGAGAGAATTAGGGGAAAGAAAAAAAGTGATAAAACTCATGGGTTAAGATAAAGACAGTGTAATGAGTAAAGCAAAAGCCACGCACGCAAGAAAAGCAAAACAAGGAATCCATTCACCACTCCATGGGCAGGCAGGTGTTCAGCCACCTCCAGGAAGGCAGGGCTCCATCACGGGCAATGGTTACTTGGGAAGAGAAACACCATCACTCTGAACGTCCTCTCCTCTTCCTTCTTCTCCCCCCCCAATTTATATACTGAGCATGGCGTATGGAATATCCCTCTGGCCAGCCTGGGTCAGCTGTCCTGGCCTTGTCCCCTGCCAGCTTCCTGTGCACCCCCAGCCTTCTTGCTGGCAGGCCAGCACGAGAAGCTCGACTGTCCTTGACTGCTTAGCAACAACCCAAAACATCAGTATGTTATGAAGATTATTTTCATCCCAAATCCAAAACACAGCCTCATACTAGTTTCTGTGAAGAAAATTGACTCTATCCCAGCTGAACCCAGGACAGTGCTACATGCAAAAACTAGAACATCTAAACTCGATTTGATTTCTAGATTTTCTCTCTGAGTTTCTGCCTGCATTTACATGGGAAATTTCACCATAATAGATATATCAGAATAAAAAATACGTGTTTTCAAAACTTAATGTTCCACTCTTCAAATAGTACAAAAAGTTGCTAAGTGCCTGTTGTAATTTGTTCACCATGTTTACTAGATAATCCATATTTTTTAGTTCACATTGTTCAATAAAGCTTTCAGAGTTGTGGTTTTTTATAGCTTTGAACTATACATGTGCACAAATCTCAGAACTGACTTTTATCCCCTTGTCTATTAGTATGGCTTTGTGAGAGGAGTTGGGGATGGATATAATTACCCATTTATGTTTTAGGTGGAAACAGTAAAACTTGGCCTGTGTATCTAGAACCGAAGTCTGTCATTGTACAACCATTTCTTTTAAACTGGGAAACTATACAAGCTATATTTATTCAGATTCAGTCTTATGTAAATCACGGCTTTGCAATCACTTAGGAGTGTATCACATTAATCTACAGTGACAGTGTTCAGCAGAGTCTAGGAAGTTGTTTGATTTTACACTTTGTAAATGACAGTTCTTGATTTCCTGTAATATTTTGGATTGCAGACAAAACCTTGTTTCAGTCACTACATATTAGCTGGACAGTTACAGATGAAATGCATAATTGTTGTGGTTGGGTGATATGATCAACGTTCATCACAAGCTAATAACAATGATTTTGAACATCTTAATTGGAGATCACACAACTCTCTGTAGTGTGAAATAAGATGTCTGGATGACTGTAAAGATTTTGACCGGTCCTTGTGCTGATAGCCTGCAGGAGATTTTAATATTCTGAAGTCACACCAGATGGGCAATCTGCTGCAGTATATACCTTGGCTCAGTTTTAAGCTGCAAGGGTTTGATATCTGATGTCACCTCAAGGGACGAGTAATAAACAGCTGCACTAATGACATTTTTTAATCTCTCTACTCTTGATTTACCTAGGCTTTGAGTGATGCAATAGTCAGCTTAGGGTAACTGTAGAAAGGCACAGACCTTCAACAATACCAAGGTATGAAAATGCACAAGGGGGTCAGAAATGGAACTGGAAAAAAATGGATGACTATTATTTAACTGCTCAATGCATGCCTTCTAACCCTATGTGCAAAATTTAACTTGGTGTAAAACAGGTTTGGAAAAACATACAGATACAAGAAAAAATGGCAGAGGAATTACAATTTTAAAATTAGTATTGTAAAAGCGTACAGATAAGATTTTGATTATTTTTTATAGCTGCAAGAAATGTAGTCAGTTTTCTGGATCAATGGAGTTATTTATTCTCTGAGTGAGTAGATAGCAGTACCAGCATTCCCCTACTCCAAGGTTTTGCTGGATTAATTCTTTCATAGAATATTCCATGGAAACAACCCGAGTCAATGTGACTTCTGTAGCCCTTGATCAAAATCCCCAGAATTGGTCTTTTGTCCATTTTGATATGGGACAACTCATAGCTTCTGGTGTTTCATGATGTTGTGTATCTCTTTCAGTGTGGAATTTTTGCACAAAAAAGACCTGTAATTCACACTTCATCAGTTGGGTGAGTCTGACCAGTAGGTTATGCAATGAATATGAAATACATGATATATTCAACTTCTTGAACTGACCTGAAAATGCACGTTGTTTTTTGGGGTTTGTTTGTTGTTATTTTTAGTCATAGAATCATAGAATGATTTGGGTTGGAAGGGACCTTAAAGATCATGTAGTTCCAACCCCTTTGCCATGGTCAGGGATACCTTCCACTACCCCAGGTTGCTCAAAGCCCCATCCAACCTGGCCTTGAACGCTTCCAGGGATGGAACATCCACAACTTCTCTGGGCAACTTGTTCCAGTGCCTCACCACCCTCATAGTGAAGAATTTCTTCCTAATATCTAATCTAAATCTACCTCTTTCAATTTAAAGCCATTACCCCTTGTCCTGTCACTACATGCCCTTGTAAAAACTCTCTCTCCAGCTTTCTTGTAGGCCCCCTTCAGGTACTGGAAGGCTGCTGTACAGTCTCCCCAGAGCCTTCTCTTCTCCAGGCTGAACAACCACAACTCTCTCAGCCTGTCTTCATAGGAGAGGTGTTCCACCCCTCATTTGTATGGCCCCTCTCTCTATGGCCCTCCTGTATGATCATTTTTGTGGCCCTTCTCTGGACCTGCTTCAGCAGGTTCATGTCCTTCTTATGTTGGGGATCCCAGAGCTTTAACGCAGTATTCCAGATGGGGTCTCAATTGCTTCAGACTATAGCAAATATACTTATGTCATGTTAAAAGAGAAATAAAACTATGAGGAGTTAGGAGTTGTTGTTATAAATGGTTGGTTTTGAGTTAGGGAGCCAAAGAAGGAACGGCAGTAACTTGTATTATATTATGCAGAAGCATTTAGAACTAGTCACTGAATAAACAAGATCTCATCGAAGTGCTTTGCCCTACTGTGGCTGCTGAACACATGTACATTGAGTGAATGGTAGAGGAAACAGCCTGAGTTGAAAAATAGGACATGTGAAAGATCACTAGAACTTTCACCTGGAATGTGAAAAGAAAACAAAAAATTTAAGGAATAGTTACATTTACCATCTAAGCACTGAGTGAAGAGGAAGACAATCAGAAGGTCCCTTATTTCTGACTATATCTACTTCTGTGTCACTTGTTATGCTTCATAGTTTTTAATTAACTCAAGTTAATTGTTAAATAACTTTGTCATGATAATACACTATGAAGACTGACTGAGAATGGAGCCTTCTACACTAGTGTGAAATGAAGGATGCATTTTAAAAAAAATCTGAAATATATGAGTCTGAGTGATGCAGGAGCCAAATGTATAATGCCAGGAAAGAAGAGACATCTGGTAAAAGTCCAGACTGAAACTGGAAACTGGAATACACCACTGAAGATGCAGAATTAACACAGAAAGGCATGATGTAGCTAGCATTTGCCTGTGAACTTGGATTCAGGAGAGACAAAATAGGCTTAAGAAGGCTCAACTGTTTTCTGACAATACAGACTTGAAGGACAAAAAAGATGATAGGCCTGTGATAGACACATGGGTTCAAATTTGGATACAGATCTGTTCATGTTCTGGTAACCAGGACAATTACCAGCACGTTAAGTAAAAAAAAAAATTAACCTGACTACTCTACAGAAGTTACAAGTGATGACAGTGTGCATAGAACACAGAAAAAGATTGTGCCAGTCCCATCACTGATCCTGGTTAGTCCCTTGGTACAGCAATATATAAAATTCTCTAGTGTAATGGGGCATTCAGACTGGCCTTTTAGCTTTTCCATAGAAAAAGCTGTATATGTCACATTGTATCAAAACCTGACACCGGGACAGGCCGGGAGTTGCTGGAGAGCCACTTTATAGTTCTAGGCTTTTTGATATACTCCTGGTTACAAGATTAAACTCCCCAACGTTTTCCAAAGTCAGGTCAAAATGCTGACAAAGCTAGATGCCATTTGCAGTTTTCAGAAACAGTTCTTCCATCTCTGTAATTAAAAAATTGTTGGTTTGACTTTTCTTTGAGAATCACAGAAAAGGAGATAGAAGTAAGAAGGAAAATTACACAGGACTCTACGCTGATTAATGGACAAAACCCTTCCCAAAAAAAGGGGTCTAAATGTCTTCTTTTCTAAGTAAGGATGTATTTTTTCATTGAGATGCACAGTACAGTACAGTGAATTAAAGGCATTTTGGAGTTTTGTAGCTGAATGTCATTCCCTTTAAATGAGATACTGGTAGTTAGATGTCTTTGATTGCTGCCAGCTGTCAATATCCCTGAGGAAGGCAGAGATACTTCTATGATGGAAGATGAACAAGAAGCCTGCTGATCAAACACATCACAAGTGTCAGAGGATTACTGAGTTAAATAAAATAGGTGCATGTTTACATTCTTCTAGTCATAAACAAGCTGTCTGTGAGGGGTTTTTTTTTCCTACAAAGAACATTTCATACTCCAGTATGTTAACAGTTTTTTGTAGCCTCTGTTCTTGGATTTATGGAATACATGTCCATAGATGGTCATGAAAGGAGCTAAAACAGCCGTTTAAAAATCTCTGTCCATTTTCTTTGGGTAAGTACCATTTAAACAGACAAGAGTAAAAATGGTTTACTTGTTACTGTTACTTGTTGTAGTAAATGGATATATGGGTTAGAATTTCAAAACTAGATACTCACAACTTGAAATACACGGTTAATTCATGGACCCAATAACTTCTGTGCAGTACAAGTCAGGTGTTGGTGTTGCACATGGTCAGTTACCTACCGTTAGTTTCAATTTAGAAATACATACTAGATTATGCCTAATTTTGAAAAATGTAGTCCATATGTTTTATGAGTCCTTTTCTGTTTCTTCTCATTACACATGCTTGCTCTCAAGTGCTCAGCAGAAAATTAGCTCAAAGCAATGAAAGAGGAAGTGAAGACTAGCAATGCAGTTTAAGAAGTCTAAAAAAAGTCTTCAAAAGTTTAAATATGTTTTTACACCTATGCATTACCAAGTGGTTGAGAATATAAAGTGTTTCTTTGAGTTCGTATGTTCTCCTTTAAAGCCTTCAACATTAGCCAAGTGACATATTTCAAAAGTCTGTGGAGCTGATAAGTGTAGGGTCTAAGTAGTTAATCTTAACAGAGATACCTACTAGGAGGACATGTTCAACCTTAACAATCCTAACAAAGAAACAAAGAATATGTAATTGTCTTACATGGTAATGGAATGCAAAGTTTCTGTATATTTCATTCATCAATTTTTTTTTTCATTGATTAAGGGCTAGATTTAATGGAAATTAGCCTAAAACAATACAAGAATGTATCTGAGTGTTGTATGAACACCAAGGTGTCCAAAGTCTGTGAAAATTCATTATAAAACTGATTGTGCCTTCTGGGGCACCAATCACTGCAAAAAATTTTCTCTGAATTTGTTAAAAACTTCTGAGAAGATTTTAATGACAGGTAGTCATTATGTAGCAGCCGCAGTAGGAAGTCCTGTATTGTTATACACCTTATTTTTCAGTTGTCTTTCTACTTGGGGATTCATACTAACAAAGTTAGGAGACTAGTCACCAAGGCCCCTTTTGCACTCATAAGGCACTCCTTAAATCTCTTTCAAGAGGTAGAGAAATTCTAGAAAACTCACAGACTGAAACATGGAGACCAGACTGAACAGTCAGCCAACAATGATCATATGAGAAGGGAACTAAAGAAGGGTTAAGAGCCAGGGGTCATAGTGTGACTACCTCGTATTCTTCAGAGGCAAGTAGTCTGCTTGCATTTCTTCATGATCTTAGCTGTGTGCACAGACCAAGGTAACCTAGACGAAGAACAGAAGTTCCTAGAAATTTTTTGTTTTCTTAGTTTTTTATGGTGTGAAGGATATAAATCACAGAATCACAGAATGGTAGGGGTTGGAAGGGACTTCTGAAGATCATCTGGTCCAACCTCCCTGCCAAGGCAGGATCACCTAGGGCAGGTTGCACAGGAACACGTCCAGTTGGGTTTTGAAGGTCTTCAGAGAAGGAGACTCCACAACTGCTCTGGGCAGCCTGTTCCAGTGCTCCGTCACACTCACAGTAAAGAAGTTTTTCCTCATGTTGAGGTGGAACTTCCTGTGCTGCAGTTTGTGCCCGTTGCCCCTCGTCCCATCACTGGGCACTACTGAAAAGAGACCAGCTCCATCCTCCTGACAGCCACCCTTCAGATATTTGTAGACATTGATAAGGTCCTCTCTCAGCCTTCTCTTCTCCAGACTCAACAGCCCCAGGTCTCTCAGCCGTTCCTCATACGAGAGATGTTCCAGTCCCTTAATCATCCTCATAGCCTTAATCAACCTCATAGGGTTGGACTTTCTCCAAAAGTCCTCTGTCTCTCTTGAACTGGGGAGCCCAGAGCTGGACACAAACACAAATACATTACTGGAATGGCATTTAGGACCCAAGCTCTGGTTTTGCTCAGATACAGATCCACGGTGACTATGAAAAAGCAAGTAGAGGCTGTAAAAACCAGTCACAAAGTCTGCGTTTACACTTTTGTAGTGTGGTGCCTTTGAATATTGTTCCCAGCTGTCTAGATAAGGGAACAATGCAAACATGCTGTGGCTGTCCTCCCCCAACGTGTGTTCCTTTTCTGTGAGTGCCCACTGGTAGGCAAGAAGTGAGTATGTGCATTAAGTCTAGCCCTGGTAGAGAGTCAGCGTATGCCTGGACAAGGAAGGCCTCTCACTGCTTATGTGGCCAAAGAAGTGCTTCTAACAAGTAATACACGTAAGAGAAATTGCTTTCTGTAGGTTGATTCTCTTTTACCTCTGCGATAGTCTGCTAATGTGGGCACCTGACTGAGGCTGGGTGTCCTGGTTTCAGTCAGGATAGAGTTAATTTTCTTCACAGAAGCTAGTGTGAGGCTGTGTTTTGGATTTGGGATGAGAAAATGTTGATAACGTGCTGATATTTTGCGTTGTTGCTAAGTGGTCAAGGACAGTCCATCTTCTCGTGCTGGCCTGCTAGCAAGAAGGCTGAGAGTGCACAGGGAGCTGGGAGGGGACACAGCCAGGACAGCTGACCCAGGCTGGCCAAAGGGATATTCCCTACCATATGACGTCATGCTTGGGATATAAAACTAGGACGAAGAAGAAGGAAGGTGTGGAGGGACGTTCAGAGTGATGGTATCTGTCTTCCCAAGAAACCATTACGCGTGATGGAGCCCTGCTTCCCTGGAGATGGCTGAACACCTGCCTGCCCACGGGGAGTGGTGAATGAATTCCTTGGTTTGCTTTGCTTGCGTGCGCGGCTCTTGCTTTACCTATTAAACTGTCTTTATCTCAAACCATGAGTTTCCTCACTTTTACGCTTCCGATTCTCTCCCCTGTCCCACCGTGGGGGAGTGAGCGAGCGGCTGCCTGGGGCTTAGTTGCCAGCTGGGGCTAAACCACAACACTGGATAAAAAGAATTACCTCCTTCTCTTTTGTGCTTTGAATCTCTTAGGCAAGGTGCCTTTTTTTAGTCTTCTCTGTTCCTTCCTTTTGCTTTGAAGGGAGCTTTTATTCAGTATCTTCATCAAGGTATTATCTTTTTATAGGCCTTCAAACTTGAACGTCTGACCACCTCAAAACTTGAGCGCGCTGATCTTTAGCACGGCCCTGCGAAGCAGGCAGGCCCACCGCTGTCTCGGAGAAAAAGGAGCAGAGGACTAGAGTAGTTCAAATGGCTTCTTGGCAGCCGCATGCTGAATCTGTGGCTGAGCAAAAAGTCCGGCCCTAAATGCCACACCTTCCCCAAACCGGCTGCGTGTGGCTGGGAAACTCC
>NW_010552631.1:18874-31654 GCF_000687285.1 Phaethon lepturus
GGTGTGGCGGGAAAACTCAAGGCCGGACCAGCCGGCGAGCAGGGGTCCGGGCTAGGGTGTCAGCTGGGCTGAGGGCCTGTGCTGATATTCGGGGGACCCGTGAGTTTGGGGTGCCCATGGGACAAGTGTGTGAGCGCTGCGAGTGTGCGGTGATCACCCAGCTGGACCAGCCAGCGAGTCAGGGACCTGGGAGGGGGTGAGGGGGTCCAGGATCCAGGCAGGGGTTCCGGGAGGGCAGAGGGGCCATGATGGTGCTTGGAGGACCCGTGAATGTGTGTGGCTCGTGAACCTGGAGAGTGTGGGGTGTGTGCAGCACTAGTGACCTTCTGCCTCTGCCAGACCCAGGGGAGCAGGGGACGTGGCTGCCTGTGCTTGTGTCTGGTGTGAGTCCTGAATGTGGGTGCTGCTGCCGGCAGCGGCTTTCGCCGGTCTGTGTGCCCGGCCACGTCTGTGTTCTGTGTGTGTGTCCTGCCCCATGCGTCTGTGTCTGGGATATGTGCTCAGCTTCGCTGCTGGTCTGACCTGCAAAGGGGACAGCAGCTGCCTGGGCAGAGACCCCGCGTCCCCAGGCACTGGGCTGGGCTCCAGCAGCCCGGCAGCAAGAATCCCCAGGCCTGGAGCTGCTGGAGGTGGCAGCCATTTTCCACAGCCCTTAACATTGTGCTTTTGTATCACCATCTTATCGGGGTACTCCCAAAAACTAACAAGGTTTTTTCCTCATATTGTCCTTTAAAGTTACAAAGGTATTACGCTTACGGAGACATGGACCACAGTGACGAAGAGCATTATTTTCAGTGACGAGTCCTTTTAGGTTCCTCCACTTAAAGACAAAAAAAATGTCCTGCTTAAATCCCTTTCAGTGGGTTTGAATCTTGTCATAATGTTGTAGTTAATAAAGCTAGAGCCCCTCTAGGGCACATGAGGCCCCTAGTGCCCTGTAAATAAGGAATTAAAAAAAATGAGGGATGAAAAATTGTTTGACATTTTTGAAAATTTGGCTTGTGACATGGTTAATATCACACAACAGATGTAATATGCCACAAAGGCCACAGCTCACCAGCTGAGGTGAGCTAACTGAGCAGAAACCACAAGGAGAGATTATACCCATAGAAACAGTTTATTACAAGAGAGCTGAAGGGCATTGGCTGTGAATAAGCTAGAGAAATTTATGCCATAGTTTAACCATCACTTTAAACTCCTGAAGCTGCCAAAAGAGGCATTTCAGCCTTCCCCAGATTACTCTTCCTGCTGCTGTGCTCACACAAACAGTTGTGCTGGACAAAGGGAGGTGATGGCAGAGGGGCAGGTGAAATAAATATTCCAGTTTTAACTTGGACCAGTTTCTCTGCCTACTTTACCACCTGGAAGAATAAGCTTTCTTGGCACAAGTAAGGAGTTAATATAAGGATGGGAATGAATGCCAGAACAAGGGAGTAGAAGTGGATCTCTTTATTCAGCTGGTCTATGCTGCATAGAAATGACTGCAGAATTATGGATTTGTAATTGCTGTGTGGATAAGCAGGAAAATGGATTTCCTCATCGTCCATAGCATAATCCAGCTTGGAAAAGACCTCTGAATGTTACCTAGTCCCAACTCCTGATCCGAGCAGAGTTTGCTTCAGCCGTAGCTGAAGCTGCTCAGAGCCTTCCCCAGTTGGGTTTTGAATGTTTCCACGGTGGAGATGACACAACCCCGTCGGGCAGCCTGTTCCAGTTCTTAACCCCTCTTTGGAAATAATGTTTTCCTTATGTCCAACTGGAGTTTATTTTGTTGAAGATACTGACAGATGTCTCTTGTCTTTTTTGCTGTGCAGGTCTAAGAAACTGGCTCTGTCTTCTCTATTACTCCTCTTTAAATAACAAAACTAAAAGAATAAACTAGATCCCCCAATAGCCTTCTCTTCTGCAGGTTGAACAAATCCAGCTCCTCTCAGCTTCTGTTCCTGTGTCTTGTGCTCCAGCCCCCTCGCCATCTGAGTGGCTCTCTGCTGTACTCTCTTCAGTTTGACAACATCTCTCATCTTGGGGAGCCCTGACCTTATCACTGCATTTCAAATGCAGCCTCCATAGGGCTGAATAAAGGGAAATAAGTTTCGTGACCTGCTGGCTAAGCTTTTGCTAATGTAGCCCGGTACGGGGTTAACCTTTATCACAACAGGGTATATTGCTGACTCATGTTGAACTTACAGGCCATCAAGACAGCTTCCTCACTGGTCCTTTTCAGCAAAGCTCTCTTCTAGCCCTGCCTGTACTGTTGCATGGAGTTTTTCCTCCTACCTTGCAGATCACTAACATCTGATTGTGTGAGAGGAAATAGCAAAGTGATTCAGAAAGCTTTGAAACAAGCCCGTGTTGAAACAATTTCTTAGAGTGGTGTCTTCGCTTTTCTGGGTCCTCAGAAATCTGCAGTTTGTCATCTTTCCATACCTCTCTCAGTCTACTAGGGTTCACCTTCCTACTCTTGCTTTCTACCCATCCATGGTCCTTTTCTTTGGAATTTAAGAGTAAACATAGTTAATAGCAAAACATTTTAAAATTGAGAATATAGATGAGAAAGGAAAAGGATAAGAAATCAGAAATATGTGATACTTAGGTTTGCAATTATTAGGACTGTGGCACAGATAGTAGATTCTATAAACAATCAAAACAGAGACTATGAAACTAGCATATGTTACTAACATTAGAATAGTGTTGTCATGTCAGATAAAGCTCTTGTAAAAGTACATTTTGTTCCCTTTGTAACGATTTTGCTTTTGAAATTACTCTGCATGAAACTCTGTTTAATCATTACAAGTGTGACTATCCCTATACTGTTCAAATGCCTTCTCCTACTTCACTCTATTTCTTATCAGGAACAGCACTCCAAACAGTTGTCTCAGTATTCACATCAAAGCAGACAAAATTCAGACCTCTAAAGGACTGAATTGCTTTATGTATTTTTGTTCATCACAGAGAACAAAAACCATACTCTCAAGTGCACTAGGTGTACTTGTAATGCCTTGCCCATTGCAAGGAAATTTTTCTATTCTAATGTCCTGCTTTGCTCATTCTTTCCTCCATTGTTATAATTGAATTCATAAAACAGTTCTTTTTTTTTTGTCTCATAAATGGAACATTCTCCAGGAACAGAGCAAGAATATATGCACAGAAATCACTGAAAGATCACCTCTATTGGAAAAAAATCCTCTTCATTTCAATATTGAAATATGTAGATTTCATAAATTAGGACATTTTATGAAAAAGATAAAGTTATTGTTTACTTACCTTAAAAACACCAAGTTTTGCCAGGCAAAGCAATTTGGGAATAATGTATTTCATATTCCTTTTCTTCTATAACACTTTAAAGATAGAGACGCACCTAATTAAGGCATCATTTTAAGGGGGAAGAAAGTGTCATGAGAAGATTCAAGTGCAAAGGTTAGATACAGTAGATGCTCTATATTCTACAATCCAGTAGTTCTGAGAAAAAGATCTGTTTTTCTCAGAAAAAATAGACTATTTTATAATGTGTCCCTTTTTTTCAAGTTCTTTCAGCCTACTAAGAGTTTATTTTGCTATTATATCCATCTCAAACATGCTAAGAGACTACTTCGGTATTATATCCATCCCAAACAACAGCAGATTATTAGACCTGAATTTGACAGGGTGAGATTGAGCTGCACCAATTTGAGAAATGGTGACAGTTAGAAAAGTTCGTGGGATTTGGGTTATTTGTCTGTGAAGATTTCCCACCCATTTTGTTGCCAGTTTTTCTTTCCAGTTATGTAGAATAATACGTGAAAAAATAATACATGCGGAATTTTTCAGAGTAAGTATGACCAGTTTCATGAATAATTCATTTCTGTCTTGTATGACTTCATTATGTCATGTATAACTAGCACTTTGTACTGTCAGACTGAAAAGCTACAAAAAATGTTTAACCTTGCAGTATAAATTCATAACTTGTAATTTGAAGAGTTACATGATATTGCACAAGTCCTAGCATTCTCAAATGTGCTTTCCCAGATACCTTGTTTAAGATAAAAAAAACAAGACTTAGAGCCATTTTTTCCACTCATAGAGATCTGCTTTTTGTGGAAACAAAGCATATATTTAATAGTCTTCACTGGCCTAATTGTGCAGGATAGCTAAAGCCATAGCTAAATATGTCATCAGTTATGTCAGATAAGAGAGCATAATATTACACCCATCTTCTAAGTGAGGCATCTCTGGCACTACTCAGAAACTACTAAGTGTTGTTCGCTAATTGCCCAAAGAAACAGTCAATAACACAGCTGTGTGCTTGCTGCTGTTTGAAGCCCAGAGAGTGACTTGGCTCATCTGGTACCTGGGCAGTTGCTTAGATGGTTGTTCCAGTGGGCAGAAGATAAAGGTTTAATTCAAGAGTGTATTTGCAGCTACAACTATTTGGTTGATATTCTTTCCTACAACTTCATAGGTGCTGACCACAGAATGTGTTTCTGGAGAAAATGTTCCTAGAAGAATGGTAAGTTTGAGTCAGTTTGCCTTGGGATGTCCTCCTGCCGAAAGAGGAATGAAAGCAAGCCAGTCTTCCTCTTCTTGCATCTCTCAAACTGTGCAAAATGAGTTACAAGGTCCTATCTTCAATAATAATGTAATCCACACACAGCAAGGAAATGCTCCTAAACTCTTAGTTTCAGGTGCCAAAATTAGGTGCCTGAAATTTCCCTTTAGAGGTGTTTTGAAGCCCACACTTCTCTCCACTGAATGTATAAGGAATTTCAGCACTTACTTTAGGATTGCTGCCTTCTAACTTTAAGGTTGTGACAGGTGCAAAGGAAATCTCATACTTAGGGTTTCTTCACAGCCTAATATATGGTTTTCTAAAATTACTATTCATGGGTACTAACAGTTGCTCATCAGTGGTATTTAGAAGAAGCTGCATTCAGGGTCAACAATTTCATTACCTGGTCATAAATTCAGTTAAGAGCTGTGTGTACAGATCCTCATTGACTTGCCGGTGTATCCAGTAAGGAACAGAATCAGGATTAATTGGTAAGTCTTACCAGTCTAGTGCCCTTCAGTCTCAGTGCTCCAAGCAGGCTTAAAAAAACTCCTTGGTTTTGTTTTAATTTTCCATTTTTCCATCACAATCTGGAGGCAAAGAGAATCATAGGGATTGGTATGGATTTCTTCTTTGGGTAAATAAGCTTTGTTTTGCATTTTAAACTGTTCAACGGGGGGGGGGTGTCTTTCAAATACATATTTTTCCCTTTAAGCATACCATTATGTATATATCTCATGTACGCAGAGAAAAGATTACTATGCAGAAATGCAACATGAATGACATTTTGCTATCGTGTATCATCATGGTTTTAAAAATAATATGTTTGTTCAGATTTCTCTCTTCACAAACTGTGATCCAAGAGCAAGGCGACCTCATGACAACTAACAATTACAGGCAAAACATCTCAGAAATAGTCTTTAAAGGATGAAGCCTCAGGCAAGTTCTGTTTCCTGTAATGTCAGAAGAAAAGTTAATACAAAGTGAGTCTTCAAATGAACAGAAACTAATTTGATACTTGGCAGTAGCTAAGGAAAAACTTCTTTCTTCTTTAACTTTTTATTTTGTTTTGCTTTTCTTCTTCATGCAGAGATTTTGTAGTTTTTCATACTTCTTCATCAAACATTTAAGGTAGAAGAGTCTAGATAAGACAAGTGATTCATTGGGCCAGACTTCCCAGGTGAAAAATGTATGTTAAAATTACATATGAAGAATGCAGATATGATTTTTATATTCACCTATTCCCCACAACAGCCTGTCATGTGAGATTATGTGGGGATGCAAATTTGTTCACTAAATATCATTTTCAGAGTCTTTGAACCAGCAGTAATACTGGGAATGCAACTACTGCTCTTCTCCATTCAGTATGCAGGTCACTGTAAAATTGCTGGTTCAGAAGCTCCTCCTCTGGCCTGCCATCACCTTTTCATGTCAAAAAAAGTTGCTAAAGACATCAGTTCTAAACCCAAAGAGGACAAATAGATGACTCTGCCATCATCCCTTTGTGGAGGGGTTAGGACAACGCTTCCTCAGAACACCTAACCTTGCAATGTCATTGCAACAAATTAATTCTAGCCTATAGGTAACTTATTTGTGTAGAAGTTGGCAGAAATTGGATGATTTATCAATTTTGTCCTTCATTTGCAATTGTAAATAGAGTATTGAGTAGGCAAGTTCTATTTTCATCTTACAAATTGACTGTCTGGTACAGAATTATTCAAATACTAATCCTAATTTGCAGCCAGTGCAATACTATTAAAGTCAAAGGTAAAGCAGGTTTTTTGACCTCATACAGCAACTGGCCCATTTATTTTCCGTTGTGTTCTGTGTGATGCTTTATTTATTAGAGAGTAAGGACTGTTCATAGTCTGCAATTGTGTTCCCATAGACGAAGAAGAAAATTTGAAGCCATTTTCTGAGGCAGTTATGCAACTGAGTACTGTGATCTTCATCGCTGAGGCATGGCTGTCACCAGTTCATTAATCTTCCTCCTAGCCCAAGTTTTAAAGCAGTGGTAACTTCACATGGTCAGTACAGATCTTAAAGCCTCCTTCCCCTTACTGTGTTACTGGAAGGATTTCTGGCGTTAAGGATGTAGCTGCACAAAAGATAGAGAGTTTTGAATTGACTATTTTTTTTTTCTTCCCAGAAAATGTATTTAACTTGTTATTGCATCTTCTTTTCTGTCACCTTGGTTATCCTCTGTCAGAGTTTCCTTCTAACCTTTAATGATACCTGTATTCATAATTTACTTCAAAAGTTTTCAAACAAGCACCTTTGTGTTTTCTCTCATGCTCTCATCTCTTCTAGGGATATCTTCTGAGTAACACTTGCAAATGCAGCTCATTATAGTTCCTTAATTCCTCCAAAGACTTATTTCTTTTACTGTGAAGTCTACACATCTTTGAAAATTGTCGGACAGCTTGTGTTTTAGAAAGCCACTGGTTTGTTTGACAAACACTGTTTCATTAAGTGACAAAGTTTTAATGCAACAAACTGCCCATATCCACCCATGTCACTTTTTTTAAAGATTTTTATCATATTTTCTTCAGGAATTTTTTTGGTTTAATATTTTTCTATAGTGCCTTTCCCAGTATGATATAATAACCTGTGACTCCATGTAATAATAACGAATTAGAAAAATACAGTTCCAGGTAGCTGATTTTTATAATGTAAGCAACATGATTGACTAGTCCTGCTCTGTATATATGCTTTTTACATGCAAGAATAAATAATAAAAATAATTGGTGGTTTTTATATATAGTTCAAAGATTAATCCTATCCAACAGCTAAATACAAGTCAATAGAATGAGGGGAGACATATAAGCAAAATGACCAAGGTGAAGCCTGACACCTTAATTCCTTTTTTTTTCTTTTTCCTCACTTCTTTATCTGGCCCAGATATCTTTATCTTACAGCCTGTCCTCTAAAGCACTCTCCTGCTTTCTCTCTGTCTCCATTATGGATTTTGATTTGAACTATAATATACAGGGACTCACTGTCATGAAGCAAATAAATGGAATTCTATAGAGCACTTGCCTACACACTTTACAACTTTTCTTGTTCGTGAATTTGTATCTTAAATTTATTGGTTTAATATCTCAAAATCCAACAGCTTATTAACTGCTCAGACAGTCAGAATACACTTTTTCTGATCATGTGCCACTCATTCTAATGGCTTTGTTTTCTGAAGGACCACTAAATCTTATAAGCAGAGATTTAATTTCCTCCTTTGAAAGAAAAAGGAAAAAAAGATGAAAGTACTTGATGTTGGCTGTATAGCAATGAGGTATTCATCTCTATTTCTGTCTATTGAGATGCTTTACAGGCTAATAATTGGGAATTGATCATTGTAAAAAGCTATATTACAGCAACAAAAAATGACATATGCATTGCACTGATAGGATTTTAATATTGAAATAAATTTTTCATAATATTGTATAGGGAAGCATGAACTTTTCTCTCTTAAAATGTATTTTGAGAGTTTCAAGAATACTTAGTACCTCTAATTATTTCATGCAAATTTTGATTCCCCCACTTGCATTGTTTAGTTAATAAGTATTGGAATTCTTAATTCATGTTCTCTCACATTTTTTCATTATTATGATGAGCATTTTATCTTCTTTGAGCATTTATATTTCCATAGGTAATAAGCATAGACAGCTGTTGCAAATCTCCTAATTCTGAACTGTTTTCTGTAGTTTTTCTCTCTGTAAAGTTACAGCAGTTCACTAATAGAATAGGTGGTGAGCATCGTGTGTGGGGCAGAACAGAGATGGGGAAATTCTAAATGTGGAGAATTACTTGAAGGAGGAGGAACCTGAAGAAGGACCTGAGCCACACAGATTGAAAAACTATTTCTTGTAGTCCCAGTCTCAGATTCAGTAGAACATGACGAGGTGGGCTTCTTGGTAAGGTTGTCTCCATCAGAGGAAGCTTTTACCTTTGGGCTACTAGGGTCTATCTGCACCAGAACTTTATAACAACTAGGAAAAACTTTCTAAGTCTTAATTTTCTCCGGAAATAAGCATGGTAGCAGACAGGCTAGCACGAGCCCTGGCAAAGCACCACACTAGAAGAGGACACGCACATGGGGAGAAGCATAGGTCTCCACCTAACTCTCAGCTGAGGCAGGGGCATCCTCAGCAGCAGAAAAATGCTAGAGCTGGTGCTGCTCCCCACAGGATAGAACTGGTCTGGCCTGTGCATGGTTCCAGATTGACTTTTGCCATGCGTGGACCTCTGGGATCAGCAGGGAGCAGCTGGTGGAGCACCATCAGCATGGTGCACCTGGCTCCTTGATTTCTGTGAACGAAAGCTGTGTTTCTGTCTCAGTCTAGCTAGAAGTTTTGAAATAGGAAAGTAAATTAATTCCTCCCTAAAGTTGAGGTGCTCAAGAAAAAGCAGATGACCCTCTGAGAAGTGTATTTTGAGGAGCAGGTTCTGAATCTAGCTGACCCCTACCCCTATGCCCTATCCTCCTGCACTGCTTATGGAGGAGAAGGTAAGGTGTTGGGAATGAAGGAGCAATGTGGAGCCTGGGAAAAAGCAGGAGTGAGGCAGGGGTAGGTATTTTTAGGTTTTGTCTTTGTTTTTCACTATCTTACTCTATTTTAATTGTCAATAAATCAAATTAATTTTCTCCAAGTCGAATTTGTTGTGCCCATGATGGTGACTGGTGAGTGATCTCACTGTCCTCATCTTGACCCACAAACTTTTTCATCCTATTTTCTCCCCCTTCCCACTGAAGAGAAATTCAGTGGGAGTTTGTCTGTTAGCCAAACATACAACACAGAATTATACATGGTCTCTAGTTATGTCACTGACTGACTATCAATAACTTTTTCCTTTGAGTGAAAGGGATGCAATGATACTTCTCTTGCAGTAGCACCACAGGCATTAATTAGTTATTGCCTGCAAAGTGATACCTCATTGTTACTCTTAATAATTACGCAGTGAGTAAATAGTATGTAGTGAATGTAATAGATAGTGTGTTTAATGTATTTTGTTAAACAATCAGGAATATCACAAATGCAGACCTCAAGAAGAAAATATTTCAAGTAAAAATGTGCTGGAATGTGCCCTTTTGTGAATATCTTTTATTCAAATATTGACAAAATTATTAGCCATTTAAGAGCGGTATGATTATTTCATTAATAAGAATCAATACCAGATATTGTTACTAATTAATGATGCCAATACAATTCTGATCATCCCACTTCCTTTTTAATGATCAACTTAGCCATTATTTCCAAAGCATTTTAAGACACAAGATTAATTGTATTTAGGTGGAATTGTTGTTTGTTCTGCGTAGTAACGGCCTATTGACTTTTTGAGATGATGACATGAGATCAATGGAGATTTGGAGAAGAAGAGTAAAGTAAGATTGCCAACACTGATGTCTTGAGGGATGTAAACATCTTCACCTGTGCTACTTTGCTTTATGTAGTCAGAATTAGACACAAGCAGTTACCGGTCAGTGTTCTTTTATTAGCCTCTGTGAAAGAAAAGAAGGGGAAGAGGGTAAAACTCAGTCTACTTTGAACACAGTACTAACCCACTACTTGATTAGTATCAGGTTAACCTTTTTTATTGACACTTTCTGGAAAAAAGAGCAGGGATAGGTTAATAATGGAGGCAGCAGGCACTCTGGTCCTTTTTATTCATGCCACTGGAAAAAGCATAGGCAGATGAAGGCTGCTATGCCAGGGCAACATATTCCCTTTTCCAGTATGTATTTCTGGTCTTAATATATATAGTGCAACCTGTTCTGATGTGGGGCTTGGTTCTGGCACATGTGCTATCTGCACTTAGTGCAGCAAGGAAATAAGCTTCAAAGATTTTACAGAAGCTTTTAATGTTCTGGTGGAGATGGATCCTTCTCCCCAAGGTAAAAGCCACTCTTGTGTAGAGGTGATTTCTGCTGAAGTCACTGATATGTATGATGTACTACATGGACCCAATGCGTCTGCATGGTTGGTAGATTCCTTCCTTCCTTCCTTCCTTCCTTCCTTCCTTCCTTCCTTCCTTCCTTCCTTCCTTCCTTCCTTCCTTCCTTCCTTCCTTCCTTCCTTCCCCCTGAGACTTGCTCAACTGTAAAATTCCTCCAAGCCAGAGTTCTTCTGAAAAAAAAGCAGATTAAAAATATAAAAAATTTAAATGGTATATTTTCAGATTTACTTATTTTTTTAATATATTTTTCTAAATATATTATATTTCAGTACAAAAAATAATTTGGAATATTTTGTCATGTACAATGAGTTCTGCCTTTCTCTCTTATTTAAGTAACAAATACTTGATTTTTTCATTTACTGACTTTTGAATTTAAGTGTTTTGTAATTTTGCAGAAAATATTCCATGTAGCTTTATGGTTCTGCAAATGGTGCTGTGGTTTCTGTGTCTCCTATAAATCATTGTTCAACAACTGAGAATCTTTTTTCCCTCAGATGACACATAGAAAAGCTTCTGGTTTCAAGTGACAGTGAATTATTCAGCAGCTCTGCTTTCATTTTGAAATTTGTTAACTGCATGGACACAAAAGGATCTGCAAAAGGGAGCTGAGAAGCAAGCCAACCAGAAATCCCAGTAGCTTATGTAAGTTCTATCCGCTAGTTAGCCAAGGTCTGGTGACTATGGCAATCTAAGTAGGTGGTTATGCCTGAAAGTATGGTTTTCATGGTTTTACTGGAAATTGCTGGCTAGAGTGATTTACTTCAAGTAACTATCTAACGCCTCTGTTCTCCAGAAAACCCGTGGAAAAAAATAAAAGCTGACCTTTCAGATCCATTTATCAAATGCTTCTCATCATTTGATGTATGTAGCCACATTATTTGTAGATCAAGTATTTATTTACTTGTAAAAGTAAGGGGTTTTGCACATGACAAATGCCCATATACTTCAGTGGGCCTATTCACATCATTACAGTTATTTATGTGAACTTTTTATAGAACTGGGGCCTTGTGATCTCATCTATACCCGTATGCAGAACCGTCATATGTTCCAGCCTGAAAGGCTTTCAGGTGAATGAGTACACGACAGAGGAAAATGTCTCCCGTAAAGACACTCATATGTGTTTTCTGTAACACGCTGCATTAACTAATAACATTAGCATGCGTTTTTCGCTGGCACAGGTTGCCCAGAGAGGTGGTAAATGCCCCATCCCTGGCAACATTCAAGGTCAGGCTGGACAGGGCTCTGCGCAACCTGATCTAGTTGAAGATGTCCCTGCTCCTTGCAGGGGAGTTGGACAAGATGACCTTAAAAGGTCCCTTCCAACCCAAACTGTTCTATGATTCTAACTCTGTTTCACAAAGCAGCAGCTGCCCTTCTCATCAGTTGAGCTACACAGTTTTTACTGTGCCATATGTAGAAGTACATGCCTTGATGACCTACTTATTTTGCTAGTCTATCCTGAAAGCTGGGACTCTGGCACTAATACCAGCAGCATTAACAAAAGCATCATTAGGAGTGTCTTCGTTTCAAAGCTGCCTTCGTCATTCTGTACAAATACCTGAGAATTCCTTCATTTGCAGAGATTTAAACCAAGGGCAAAAAATGACTAAAAGCAAGTTGGTTTTTGTGTGAGAGCTTTTTTTCAATATCTGTCTTTAGTTTCTCCAAAGTTCTGTGACAAAGAATAGGAAATATTCATTTTCTTGGGATTCTTTCTGTTTTTCCACCATCCCTTGCACCCCATACCTTAACAAGCAGAACTGTGTACCCCTTCAGTGTGAAGAAATATTGCCTATTAGCCATGACTGTATTGAAGGTTTCTGACTACAGGAAAGTGGTATTGCTGACAGAATGCAGTCTACAAATTTGAGAGTCCTCCAATATTTCTCTCTATCTTTACACAAGATCAGTTACATATGAAAAGCCATCATGTTTCTCTGTAATAGTGTAAATATCAGCTCCAGTACTTAGGTGTGGTTTGACGTATGTAAAATGGAGAGCTATTAAAGCCAAAGGAATTTTGGACATGTAATATGGAAATAGATATGAGGGTTTTGGTAAGTATAGGAAGTACCAGCATAGAAAACGTGCTCCCTTTTTTTTTTTTTTTGGAAATATAGAGTACATCTGAGGAAGGCATCTTATTGGGGAGCCTGTAAAAGCAGCACAGTGAAGGCACCTGAAATGCAAAAGACAATCATGGGGAATAATGAGATTCTGAGAAGACAGTGTGTTGTGGTTTAACCCCAGCCGGCAACTAAGCACCACACAGCCGCACGCACTGTGGGACGGGGGAGAGAATC
>NW_010552631.1:31685-83545 GCF_000687285.1 Phaethon lepturus
AGAGTAAAAGTGAGAAAACTCATGGTTTGAGATAAAGACAGTTTAATAAGTAAAGCAAAACCTCACACACAAGCAAAGCAAAACAAGGAATTCATTCACCACTCCATGGGCAGGCAGGTGTTCAGCCATCTGCAGGGAAGCAGGGCTCCATCACACATAACGGTTACTTGGGAAGACAGACGCCATCACTCCAAATGTCCCTCTCCCCCTTTCTTCTTCGTCCCAGCTTTATATACTGAGCATGATGTCATATGATATGGAATATCCCTTGGCCAGCCTGGATCAGCTGTCCTGGCTGTGTCCCCTCCCAGCTCCCCATGCACCCCCAGCCTTCTTGCTAGCAGGCCAGCACGAGAAGATGGACTGTCCTTGACTACTTAGCAACAACTCAAAACATCAGCACATTATCAACATTTTCTCATTCCAAATCCAAAACATAGCCTGACACTAGCTTCTGTGAAGAAAATTAACTCTACCCTGGCTGAAACCAGGACACAGTGGTTGAAGGTAAGGAGATAGCAAGAAAAGAAAATGCAGAAGTAGCCCGTGGATCTCCACTGTAGCAGTTTCATATCTAAGCGTTCTTCAGAAAAGCTAAGAACATTCCTAGCACCCGTGCATTTCTTCTGCATCACCTGCTTGCACAACTTAGCCCTCCTTTCTGCTGCTCCATTCCCCCGGCCACAGCCCTACAGAAATCCTTGCTTTGGCACCCGCAGCTCCCTGGCAAAGCACCCCTTCCCTACCCCCTAACCTGTGAATCGTTTGTCAGGATGTGCCTCTCAGCATGAGAGCCATCAGGTAGGTGGTATGAGAGGTGCCGGAACATACTCTGAGTGGAAAAACAGGGAAACAGGGAACGTGTAGAGCTCCCCTATCTACTACGAAGGAGCTGCTTATTTAAAGCAGTGCAATTGTATTAGCGAGTTCCTTGCCCTCGTCTTGTTTTGAGCTAGCTCAGAACCTGCCCATGCTGCTGCACGGCATTATCCAGGCATACCCTGCCTAACCCCTCAGCTGAGCCTAGGGAGGCTCTCCGTGTGCTGCATACACGCTGTGCAATAACGACGATCAGCCCAGCCCTGGTACAACCGAGTGGTTCTTCCGTGTTACGTTAGCTGAGTGAAAAGGGAGAGAAGCAACAACAGAGTGTTTGAATTTGTATAGCTCTCTTCCGGGCATAAAACATATTGGATACATCTGTTAACAACAGGGTTCAAACCTGCTTGATATTTGGCTAGTCCAGTATTTGGCATGTGGACAAAAAAACAAAAGCAAAAAGGAAACATGAAATTTTGCTGAAGCGAAGTCATCCCCTTAAACACCTGTAGTTATGTACCTAGCAAATAATTCAAGCAATTATAGGCTGAGATTTGAGAGCTGTGTAATGGTTATTTGTAAATAAAAATATTTAGAAACATTGTGGTTTTAAAAGTGTGAATGTATTTGAATAAAAGATAAGCACTTACAGTCTCAATGCCATTAAAGTTTGCCATGTCAGAATAAATATCCAATTGCAATTTGTCAAGCACATAAATGAGAAGGATTGTCATGCATGTGAAAAACCTCCATTGTTCTGATGGGTCTGAAGTAAATGACAAAAATCACAGAGTAATTTACATAACTTGGAGATTAGAACTGTATCCCTTTATCCTTATTAATATATTTGCCCTTCTTAACTATAAAGATTTGAATCTTATTTTAAAATAATTTCCTACAAAATATTCTTGGGGTTAGAAGCTGCATGTTAATTCTGAATGGATTATTTACCTAACCTTACAAAAGAGATAAATTGCTTCTATTTGATAATAGCCAATTTTAAAAAAAGGATTTAGGATATCTGGCAAAAATATTGACACCTACATAGGAAAAGGGTTCTCACCATAAGTTTAGTTGTTTTTATCTGTCATAGACCCTTTCCCATGAAAGTTACATTTCTGTTTCTGTCAGTTACAATTTCCTGTATATAAAAAAATTCACAATATAGAGTTTCAGATAAACTTTTGCCTTTGATTATAAAACTTTTAATTTAACTCAATGCCAGTTCTCCTGTATGTTACTCTGTAACACAAGGATCTTGACTGATTCACAGAGTCACAGAATCGTTTGGGTAGGAAGGGACCTCTGGAGATCACCTAGTCCAACCCCCAGCTCAGGGCAGGGGCAGCTACAGCAGGTTGCCCAGGTCCATGTCCAGTTACGGTCTAAATATCTCCACAGATGGAGACCTTACAACTCTCTGGGCCACCTGGGCCACTGTTTTATCACCCTCACAGTAAAAAAAGTGTTGTCTGTGTACAGATAGCATTTCATGTGTTTCAGCTTGTGCTCATTATGTCTTGTCCAGGTCACTACTGAGAAGAATCTGTCTCTCTCTTCTTCATTCCCTCCCATCAAGTACTTCTATACATTGACAAGACCCTCTGATGCTTCTCTTTTCTGGGCTGAACAGTCCCACCACTCCCAGTCTCTCCTCATATGAAAGATGCTCTAGTCCCACATCATATTTGTGGCCTTTCACTGGACTTGCTCCAGCAAATCCATATGTTGCACTGGGGATCCCAGAATGGTACTCAATACTCCAGATGTGGCCTCGCCACTGCTGAGTAGCAGCTACAGCAGATACATCAACAGATTCATCTGATGAATTCAAAGAGATTGCAGATAACTGGGGACAGCATCCTTCATTTGGGAAGAAATCTGAACACGGAAAGGGAAAGGATGATACATTTCTTTAAAATATGTATTCTGTAACTGTCTGTAAAGGAGGGAAGTGGTTAATAACTTTCACTCATGCCTTTCAACCGATCTAGCTCTTACTCTTGTTCATTGTCCCTGAAGTGTTTAATATCTTGAAGCCTTCAGATATTTGTCTCCACGATGATATAAATATTAATAATGAGGGAGCATGGAGTTGCTTAAAGAAATGCAGCATAAGGCTGTCAGAGGCATTGTGCAGTGGAAAAATAGATACTGATACTGACAGGAGGGAGGAAGGAATGAAGGAAGAACACACAAACTCAGTGGTGGATATAAGGGGCAGAATGAGAAACAAATTAAATCCTGGCAGGCAGAGGAGAGGAAGAGGAGGAATTGGAACAATGGAAGTATACGCACCGTAAATCTCTTGTTTTAAGAGAAAAAAGTTCCTGCTTTGAAGAGGTGGAAGCAGGACACATTGCAAAAACTGATGGAACAAAATAAGCTGAACGTGACCACACAAGTGAGGGAAATGAGTGGCAAATAAAGCTTCTGTTGAGGGCTCCATGCTTCCATGCCCTGGCTTCCGCACAAAGGTAGAAATTTTATCAGTCTAGATGATCAATAAAAATAGGACACGTGGTGTGTCACAGCATGTATCAACAGGTAAGCGTTGACACAGTGTAGAAGATGACAGTCTGTTCTTTCAGTAGCACCATTTCTGCTCCATTCCCCACACAGAGCTCTGTGAACATTGCACTATAACTAAATTATTTTTTCTATGTGCCTTGATAACATAAAAAAACCCACAGAAGTTCTTTATAATTTTGAGACGTCTTGAATGTCAACTCAGTGCCTTCCATCAGGAAGACTACATGACTTGAGCCATAGAATCATAGCATCATAGAATAGTTTGGGTTGGAAGGGAACTTTAAAGGTCATCTAGTCCAACCACCCCTGCAATGAGCAGGGACATCTTCAACTAGATCAGGTTGCTTAGAGCCCCATCCAACCTGACCTTGAATGTTGCCAGGGATGGAGCATCTACCACCTCTCTGGGCAACCTGTGCCAGGGTTTCACCACCCTCAGTGTGAAAAATATCTTCCTTAGATCTGGTCTAAATCTACCCGCTTTTATTTTAAAACTATCGTTTTAATAGGACAACTGTCCTTGTCCTGTTGCAATAGGTCCTGCTAAAATGTGTGTCCCCATCTTTCTTATTAGCCCCCTTGAAGTACTGAAAGGCTGCAATAAAGTCTCCCTGGATCCTTCTCTTCTCCAGGCTGAACAACACCAACTGTCTCAGCCTTCCTCACAGGAGAAGTGTTCCATCCCTCCGAGCATTTTGATGGCCTGCTTCTGGACCCACTCCAACAGGTCCATGTCTTCCCTGTGGTCCAGAGGGCTCCAGAGCTGGACGCAGGACTCCAGGTGGGGTCTCACCAGAGAGGAGTAGAGGGGCAGAATCACCTCCCTTGACCTGCTGACCACACTGCTTTGGATGCAGCCCAGGAGGTGGTTGTCCTACTGGGCTGGAAGCACACATTGCCGACTCGTGTCCAGCTTTTCATCCACCAGTACCTCCAAGTCCTTCTCGGCACGGCTGCTCTCAATCTCTTCATCTCCAGCCTGTGCTGATACTGGGAGTTGCCCCAGTCCAGGTGCAGGACCCTGCGCTTGGCCTTGTTGAACCTCATGAGGTTCACACAGGCCTGCTTCTCAAGCTTGGTTCATCATGGTGTCTTTGAATTCTGGTGTCTCCTACCAGGGTAGGAGATACATCATTTGCCTCCCGGACAGGGAGAGCTTGTTGTACATGTAGAGTTCTGTAGTAAATGGAAGGTAGAAACCTAACCAAACATGAAATGCAGGCTAGAAATAAAAATGAGTAACTACTAAATTTGTCATTGTTAGGAAAAAAAAAAAATCAAGTACACACCATTTTCAAGCAGAGGTTTTATTTTATTCTGAGTCCTCAAGGTACAGCAGCACTATTGAAAGTGTCTCACTTAGGCAAGCTTCATTGCTTCTACAAAGCAGAAAAAGTCAGTGAACATCTGGTTGAGATCTATTATCAACATAATCTTAACACTGCTTTTGTCCCCTCATACAGTTATCTGGAGGCCCCATCTTCGTAGCAACATCTCTTTGTCTTTGGTCTCCATAGACTTTTCCATCTTCTGGTGACAGAAGAGACCTGGCTTCAAATGCTGTCATTCAGTGATAAGAACGAGGTGTGGGTGCCCTCTATATATCCTCTGAATTTCAGTGTGACTGATAGTTAGAAATTGTAATATCAGAAATAACAATGGGAATTGGGAGATTAGTAATAATATAATTTAATTTATTTTATGATCTTAATTTACTCAGGATTTACAGAGGCCGCTGTATGCCAATGATTAAATGGATCTCTTTGCTGTTTTGCAAAAACAGGATTTACAGATAGCATTTAGTTAGTATGGACATTAGGGTTTTGTATGTGATCAGTCTTCACATTTTTCTTTAAAATAATCCTTCCTTTGCAAAACAATGTACTCCTGATCTAGTGGTGTCTGCATGATCAAATTTTAATCTAGTTTTGTTTATTCAGCTATTATAGTGTATCAAAATGAGATCATGAATAGAGCAATGATGAAGGAAGGCGGTCTAGCTTTTAGAAACTGATATTGCATATATTCTACTTGTTATTCAGACTTTTTACTAGCTTTGGCATCTGCCTGGGCTTGACAAGCACAAACAGGAATCAAATGACATACAAAATAATATTCCTATTTGAGGGAGATAAGGGAAAAAGAGCAGCCATAATTAATTCCTAAGGAACAACAATAACAATTTATAGTCTTTTTCCCTCGAGGATGAGAGAGGGTAAAATGATCCCCCTCCTGCAATTACTTGCCATTTGAAATTGTTAGGGATTACCAGGTAGCTCTGATTCGGAATGAGGCGAAGTGCGTTGGCTAACCTCCTCCCTGCTGGCTGTGCCTCGTGCTGGCTAGCCCTGCTTGCCTGGTGCTGCCCAGGCTAGCTGCTAGCATCCTGTACTTGCCACTTTTTCCTCACCAGCTGCTCCCAGCCAACCTTACCTTGCTGTGCGAGCTGCTCCTCCTGCTTGTTCTCTCCATCCCTCCTCAGCCTTCCAGCTGTGCCCAGCACCACTGCCCGGTGCCGCCTTTCCCGCAGCCGTGCCCTGTGCCCTCTCCCCCTGAGCCTCCAAAGCCCCTTTATCTGCCTAAGAAATTATTTCTTTCCTTGGAACAACGCTTTCCATGACAACTCGTGGCCACTGCAATGAGGCTTGAACACGCATGAGGAGGAAAAACTTATGTCATCGTCGATGGGATTCATGCCTAGGCTGAGCCTAACCATGGAGATTACTGTGTTTAGAGCAGAACGTTAAAAAAAAAAAAATCCCTTTACACAATTTTTCTGTTATAATCTTTTGTACATGTAGGTGCATAAAACAGTCAAGCTAGTTCTACAAGCTGGGAAATTTAAAAAAAAAATTTTAGGAGGTTGCTGGATACAGTGATGGCAGAAGCCACATAATTATACAGACACATAAGGTGAAATGAAATGAATGTAAAAACTGGGCAATGGACAACAGTATGAATTTTGGGTCTTTCACTTCCTGACTTTGACTTTCACAATTTTTCTTCAGTAAGGCCATTGGATAAATTTTCACTGTATTTGCATTCCTAATGACAATGAGGTGTTTTGTTGACTGCTCCTGCTTCTCTGAGGAAAGGAAATTTCTTTCTAGACTTTTAGGAAAGCAAATCCTGGTTAATGGTATCTGCCAAGTCTTAAAGTTTTTTCATTATTGGCAAAATGCTGTGTGGCTTAACATATGAAACGCTTTTGTTTGAACTCCTTTCCTCTGCTGCATTCTGTCACTCATCACTCCTCACTGCATCGCTATTTTGTGTGATATATAACAGCATTGCTTTCCCTGACAAAGCAAAAGAAATGGAAAACTGAGAAAAAACAGCAAATATGTCACATCCTTGAGGCAGAGCTGAAGGAAACCTTTCAGAAACAAGCTGGTCACATTTAATTATTCTAGGTACTTCAAGATAAAATCCATCATATCGTTATGATCTGAGGTTATCAATGTCTATTTGTTGAGTGCACATGAAAAGGGAACTTTTGGATTTAGCATCAAAGGACAGAGGTTTAAAAACGTCCTGATCGATGTGCTGAGGTTGGTTGATGCAAGCCCAGAATAAACATCAGCTGTACAATTGATGGAGCCCATACAGTGACTAGTGAGACAAATTGTTCTGCTGGCAAAAGAGAAGTTTGAGTCAGAAAGGTCTACCCCAGACATTTTTTCTAATGATATTTCATTTTCAGCTTTACCAGCCACTTGACAAGTTAAATTCCCTTTGTGCTGTTATAAAATAGTGAGTTCAAAATGAAGATCTAGAATCACAGGCAAATCTGGGCAATTAAATAAAGTATTAAAAACTTGCAGTTTCATAACTTGATGTAACATACTGAGGTCAAATGGTTTTCCTGAAGACAAATGGTCATCCCTGTAACACATGCAAGAGCAAGGCTTGCATGCTGGCCATGAGTAGGTGCCACAATTTCTGCTTCTAGATGACATCTATAAATACTTTGTACTGTGATGTATTGTTTGGGTGAATTCCATCTGAAAAAGATTGAAGTCAGCTGAAAGCAGTTACAATATAATTGCAAATAGAATTTGTACTCTGTGGTAAATATTTGTGTGTGCTCTCTGGCTGCCATCCCTCCTGTCTCATTTATCAGATACAAATTATGGGAGGGCAGAAACCTCTTCTTCCATATCACAGGATGACTACATGGGTCCTCCTGTCTCCTTGTACCCGTGGGTGAAAATTCTTTTACCTCCTGACCTGTGTTTTGTTACCTTTCTTTTGCCACATGGGAAATTGGGAGAAAACAGAGAAGAGGTTGCAGCTGATGGTCCTTCTCCAAATGGGATCCCCCATACTGTTAGTATTTGAGCAAGGTAAATTGGTTCTTGCTGATCTCCAGTCTTTTAGGGTTTGCTTAATTATCATGGTATCTGACACTTGACTGCACTATGGCATCCAGTTTAGATTTCCTTTCTACACGTTCAGGGACCTTCATACCTTTCTATGCATATATTTATTGGCTCTTACGTTACTTTTTTTCCCTCTGGCTTTGCTATTTGCAGTATCCGTTTTCCTACTTCCCTCTCAGCCTAACTTCACACCAAATCCCATGTCGTTCACAGCATACGGAATAACCCTTTTCTGAAATGGGTCAGAAGGCTATGAAGATCTTCTCCTCCTGCTCAGTTTTCTCATGGGTCATACCCAAAATTAGCAGATATTTAACGCTTAGACACAACAACAGTTACAGAAATATCTTATTCATTAATTTAAGCTAAGAAAAGCAACAGGAAATAGTTTTCTCCACTGCTCACTTTTGTTAATTCTTGGTTCTTCATCTTTGGTGCACAGATATGTCCTGGCCTCTGTTTGGTGCCTACTGCACGTTGCGGTCTCTTGTGAACACTCAAATGGCAGAGTTTCCAAGAGCTGTTCCCTGTGTGCCTATCTATGTCCACACTAACACAGCAGTGAGAGGTGTAGCAAGTCAGCTCTTGTCGAGAGTGTCCCTGGCTTTTAGTACCTTGCAATTTAAAATCATTTTAGAATTAACTTGCACTTAACAGCGGAGCATCATCCTTTCCCTTCTAGATCCCTATGAGAAAATAGCCTCGTCGGGCAGTACACTTACTGAACTCGAGTGCTCCCTGCTCTTTATGCTGTGCATGGGAGGTGACTTTTGGGTAGATGAGGAATTGGTTGGATGGTTGCACCCAGAGGGTAGCGGTCAACGGCTCAATGTCCAGATGGATATTGGTGACAACTGGTGTGCCTCAGTGGTCCGTACTGGGACCAGTACTCTTTAGTATCTTCATCAGTGACACAGACAGTGGGATTGAATGCACCCTCAGCAAGTTGGCAGACGACACCAAGCTGAGTGGTGTGGTTGACATGCCTGAGGGATGGGAAGCCACCCAGAGGGACCCGGGCAAGCTCAAGAAGTGGGCCTGTGTGAACCTCATGAGATTCAACAAGGCCAAGCGCAGGGTCCTGCAACTGGGTCAGTGCAATCCCCGGTATCAGTACAGGCTGGGGGATGAAAGGATTGAGAGCAGCCATGCCGAGAAGGACTTGGGGGTACTGGTGGATACAAAGCTGGACATGAGCCAGCAATGTGCACTCACAGCCCAGAAGACCAGCTGCCTCCTGGGCTGCATCCAAAGAAGCATGGCCAGCAGGTGGAGGGAGCTGATGCTGCCCCTCTACTCCCCTCTGGTGAAACCCCACCTGGAGTCCTGCGTCCAGCTCTGGAGCCCTCAGTGCAGGAAAGACATGGAGCTTTTGGAGTGGGTCCAGAGGAGGGCCACCAAAGTGACCAGAGGGATGGAACACCTCTCCTGTGAGGACAGGCTGAGAGAGTTGGGGTTGTTCAGCCTGGAGAAGAGAAGGCTCCGGGGAGACCTTCTTGCAGCCTTCCAGTACTTCAAGGCGTCATAAGAAATATGGAGACAGATTTTTTAGCAGGGCCTGTTGCGATAGGACAAGGTGTAATGGTTTTAAACTAAAAGAGGGTAGATTTAGACTAGGTAGAAGGAAGAAACTTTTCACAATGAGAGTGGTGAAGCCCTGGCACAGGTTGCCCACAGAGGTGGTGGATGCACCATCCCTGGCAACACTCAAGGTCAGGTTGGATGGGGCTCTGAGCAAGCCGATCTAGTTGAACATGTCCCTGCTCCTTGCAGGGGGGTTAGACTAGATGACCTTTAAAGGTCCCTTCCAGCCCAAACTATTATAGGATTCTACGATTCAGTGGTCCACCAAGGACAATGATCATGAACTGTGGATGGATGAGCCATTTCTTTTTGTGTTTATGCTATTTCTGCAGTAGTGTTTAAGTAATAGGTTGTACAGTGACAATGTTTACAAGTGGCAGGGAAGTGTGACATTACTATGGAGCTGTTACCTGAATTAACTTCATTTTAACCTGGGAAGGCTTTAAACAATGTTCATCTGCTGGAAATCAGAGGGTGGAAGAGTGAGCAATATTCCCATGTTAGCTGCACGTAAGACAACATCAAATATATATTCTAATTATTTTGCAGTAGGGAAGTTGTCAAGCTTATGTGCCTGCCACAGGATGAGTTAAATAGATCAGCCATCACTGACTGGATTGATGTGCTTACATCTAGGCACACAGTGTCGTTTGAGACACTGTAGGGTACTGCTTTAATACCAGTTGCCGTTCCTAATACCAGTTGCAATTGAGGATCTCCTGTAAGTTCTATATTACATCTTCTAACCTTTGGCTGATGTCACTGAGACCTTAGGGCATCCATCTAAAATGAAATGAAGCAGCTATGTGTGGGCACCAAATTAACCTTTGTTGCCTGACGTGAGACTTTGTGTATGTAGTGCATAGGTAATCACCTGTATTTAGATATCTATGGTCTGGACCTGAATCCTGCCCCATACGTCTCGTAGCTAGCTTACATGTCGATTGAGTGATTGCCTTTAAAAATTATGCTGTCTAAATCTGTGTTGCACATCTGGAAGGCTCAATATAAGACAGTGAAGCCAAGGGAAAGAAGCAAGAGCAAGGACAGTGATGAGCTCTTACCGTGGACTTGCCCAGCCATGGTACTGTGCAAAAGTCGACTCCAGGGGCAGAGAATTGCTGGTTTACATAGAGGCAGGCAGTGGTGTAAACAAGTGGCAGTTCAGGTGTCCTGGAGCTACACAAACCCTAAGCACTTTGGAAATTATGGGGGTGGTTGTGCCTTCCTACAACACAATTATTTTTGTCTCTTGATAGGATTCAATGGGATATTTGGCGAATTCTTCCCACTCTCCACTGGGGCAAGCAAACGTGCTGTTGCATCTATTTAAATAAATACAGTTTCAGTAAGACAACCAAATAATTACAAATAGAGGGCTTATTTGGGTGGCTGTTTTTTTTTCTTGCTCAACAGTGTATAATGGAAATGCAAGCACAGATAGTATCTTTAATTTCCAATTTGAGCTGTATGTTGTAGTGTCTGCTAGTCCTACCATGAGTTTCTTCAGGCTGCCATTTCCAGGTGATTGTCTACTACCCACCCTGCTGCCACCAAACCACTATCTGTATTTCAATATTTAGTGTTTTTCTTACATATAATAATGAAATTTAATGAATACACCACCACAAGTTATTTCCATGGTGCTTATAGGCTGCTGAAATCACAGATTGTTCTTCTGCATGAAGTCTGATCATTCTTCTAGACCGCATGTTTTCAGATGCCATCTTTAATTTGTGGTATTAATACTGAACCTGATCACTGTTCAGTGGTTTTACTGAAGTATTTACATATAGGTTAGTGAAGCAATTTTTTCCAGAGTATTGAAAGCTCTCCAGGCCTAATTGGAATCATAAACTTAACTACAATATCTGTATGATATGAATATGATTTTTGCTCATTAAATGTCCTTGGAGGTTTACTTTCCAAAGAAATTGAGTGTATTTACTCTGCCTCATACATTTAACTCTGACTACTTGGGGAATGATTTGGCAAGTGAGTGTTTTGAATAAGCAGCGGTGAGTGTATTCTGAGAATTGTTTTCTTCCACATCAGCACCTGTTTAAGGAAGATGAACTATCCATCTCACTTAGTTTTACCAAAAATTACATTTTAAGATAATAAACGAATTAGTTAAGACGTATATTACTTTATTATGTAAAAAGAAACCTTTCCCAGAGTGATAGCTTTGTTACATAAAGTGCCCTTCCATTGTATATTAAAATGGAAAGATGGACCTGTTATAGAACACTTGGACCACTACTATTAATTATCTGATTTGAAGATCACCTCTGGCTGTTAAAAAGATTTATATTAATCTGTACTTGATAGATTCAGAAGGATTAAAGGAGTGAAGGAGAGCAAATAAAAAGAGAACATCTTCCTGGCTTCATTGTTAGATGACCTTGTGCCATGGTACGTTTAAATTGCTTACTTCCTATAACTCTATAAAGTTCTGTGTTTTCATTTTCGGGATTAGATTGAAGTGTCAACTGTTTTTGATGAATTACACTAGTAATATATGTTCATGTTCTTCTTTGCTCTTTTCTTTTTATTTATATATGTCCGGTATAATTTAGTTCACCTAAAAAAAAACCTTTCAGGAAAAAGATTTTTTTTTAATTACAGTTTTAGCAAAGTTTTTTTTTTAAATGCCTTTAACTTTGTTCTGAAGAAATAAAATATATGTTCAGCTGTTTAAAAAAACCTCAAATTAAAAGTTTATGCCAAATGTCCTGGTTTTCCATGTCCATTCAGCATACTTTGTAGAAAAAAGAGAGTTCTGCAAATAAAATGGACAAGTTATTACAATTAGTGATTTAAAACTTTATCCGTTAACTTGGTCTACGTGAAACACGACTGAAATCAGGTGGTTTCCTTGCAAGAGCAAGGGTTTAGCCTTACCTTCAGGATTGGGGTCTGATTTATTTATTGCTGAAAGGTGCAGAGGGGAGCAGGCGGCTTTAAGTACTTTACTTCTGTTATTGAAGATTCTCACTGATGCAGAACTTGAAAGAGCAGCAAATAAAATCATGACACATTTATATACAGTATGTGTGCTACTGACTGGAATTATAAAGGACTGTACATACATACATTGGTTTATAGCCTCACAGCAGAAGGAACAGAGATATCTTTAGTCAAATGTATTTTGTGCTGATTAAGTGAGATCCATAGATTTAAGTTATACTATTAAATCTATATTTTTTCAGGTTAAAGTAGTATAAAAGGCAACAGCTTCTCTGTATATTAGATAGCCCTGGTGCGTTAAACTGCAATGAACATTTTATTTATTAGCAAATGAACAAAAAGTCATTTGGCACATTTAGTATAACCATCGATAACGTACAAGTTTGGATTTCTTCTTAACATTGCAATTTAATATGAAGAGATTTGGGTTGTTTTCAGGTTTTGTTTCATCTTAAAGAAAACTCCAATCTGAGACAAATGCTTATTTGTCTGAACGAACAGGGTGAACTCGGAGATGTCTGAGCACAGGAATTCTGTTCTTGCAACTTTGACCAGTGTGACAAATACTGAACAAAGCTAATAAAATAAATCCATATTTTTTATACATATTTTACATATTTCCTCATTTCAGAAGCTGTCGTGAGGGAATTAATTGCACTATACTGTTCAGAGGAAGTGGTACATTGTAATATCTGGTGTATATGGTTCTCATCTTTTTCCCCAGTGGATGTTTCCGCTAGCTCTGTTCTGAGTGTGCGCATATACTACAGCAAGAATAAACAACACCCTAAGTTATAAAGGGTTAAGCATCAGAAGAAGTTTTTTATCAGTGTTTACTGAATCTTGTGTGAATATCAAGGGCTTTTTGTGTCTTTGTTTGTTAAACCAACCCATGATTTCTCTTGTGTCTTTAAGCAGCGTCTCTGGCCATTATTTTTCTGTGTCCCACTGTGTGCTGCACCATCTCAAACAGAAAGGGAGCTGCAATTGTACTCCTGTTATGAATGATGCTAAGCAAGTACCTGCCCTCCTATCCGTTGTTTCCAAATGCAACATTTGATTGAGTGGAACAGTTTCTCAAATTATATGATCTTGCTCCTATTGCTGCCTGTCATTTAACATTGTTGTTGCTGTGGCTTTGGCTGTGTTGTATTTTGCTTTCCAAAACAGTACAGAATCTTGAATGAAAAAACTCGTAGAAAATCTGCTCAACAAAACGAGACATCTAAGCAGAAGTCATTAAAGTAACAAGACTGTCCTACACAGTTTATTACTGTGGTCCAAATATCGGAGTAAATTAGGAGATGTAGCTTTCTACTCTTAGCCAAAGATTTTCTGTTGTTGACTTCACTGATTATATATATATATATAGGGGTAGTGTGATTTTTCTATTTATCTATTGTTTTGATGCTTCTTCCAATTGTTTTTAAATTACAACTGTAGTTTTGGGGCAGAACTATGTTGCCACAGAGAAAACATGTTTACATAGGAAGGGTTGGCTCTAGGAACATCATCACTCTGGGCAGCTCAAAAGCCAATTGCTTTGCTCCTAGGAAGGGAGTTAATAAAGTCCTATAAGACTCTACCAAGTAGATGTGAAAGACTGTAGATCGTAACGCTGTAAGCTATAATACTTTCAAGAAATTACAAGTCCTCTGACCTGAACCATCCTGCCTTGCCTTATTTTGGTAGTATGAGCTTAGATTGTTAGCTCCGGGGCTGGAGAAGGGAAGACACCAAAGACTGGTTTGGGGAAGAAGTTGTTAGTGGAAAGACAGAAAGAGAAGCATCTTCAGAAGTAAATTCTTCACAACGGCCCATGTCAACAATCTCAAGTAATACTGAGGAACATTCCCTGGCATGGAAGCTTAATGTAGACATTTATCATTTTTCAGGATGCTTCTTCGAATGTTTTACAGAATCACAGAATCACAGAATCATTAAGGTTGGAAACGACCTTTAAGATCATCAAGTCCAACCATCAACCCAACACCACCATGCCCCCTAAACTATGTCCTGAAGTGTCATGTCTACATGTTTTTTGAACACTTCCAGTGATGGCGACTTCCCCCACCTCCCTGGGCAGCATGTTCCAATGCTTGACCACTCTCTCAGTGAAGAAATTTTTCCTAATATCTAGTCTAATCCTCTCTTGGCACAATTTGAGGCCATTTCCTCTTGTCCTATCACTAGTTATTTGGGAGAAGAGACCAACACCCACGTCGCTACAACCCCCTTTCAGGTAGTTGTAGAGAGCGATGAGGTCTCCCCTCAGCCTCCTCTTCTCCAGACTGAACAACCCCAGTTCCCTCAGCCGCTCCTCATAAGACTTGTGCTCCAGACCCCTCACTAGCTTTATTGCCCCTCTTTGGACACACTCGAGCACCTCAACATCCTTCTTGTAGTGAGGGGCCCAAAGTAGTCCCAGACAAACTAACTGTCTGTCCAAAAATTCCCAGGCATGGTTCAGAAGCTATGGGACCATTTTCAATAGAGAGTCTGCATGCAGCTGTCCTGTTTTTGAGGGTCAGAGTTTAACAGCATGGAGGTGGGACCTTCTGCAGCAGGTCTCAGTATCAAGAAATTTTCCCAGGATAAATTATATATTCACATAGATGTAACCTAAGTTGCTTCCTGAACAAAATAAAAGCCATCTGAAAGCTGAAGTGTTAAGCAATACTGCTTAGCTATGGTGATGGCAGCACAGGGCGAGAACAAGCCTCTAGAGTCATCTTCATCTCAGGATTTCTGTCAAGTTGTTTTAGAGTTCATGAGTAGAAGCCAACAATGTGAACTGTAAGAGTGATGAAGGCTGTAAGTTGATAGAACAGATCCACCAAAGGGAGGAAGGCAGTTAAATGTCAGCCATAGTAAAGAAACAAACCCAGTGAAATAAAATTTCAGTGGCACCAATGCAATGACTTCAGATCCACAACAAACCAAGCATAATTACACCCAAAATACATTTCCCATCTTACGATGATAGTAATGCCTGAACCAGCCTGCAAATGCAAATGTGTCCTGTCTAGAACTGTAAATACCTCAGCAAATCCGGTGCTTCCTACCTTCTCCAGCTTCCAGCTTGTGCAAGATGGAGGTGAAATGGCAGTGGGAGAAGCAACTGCCTGTGCATCTTGCAGTCTCTGCTAAGGACGATCTGTCGTTACTATTAATTCACCTGGGTCACTCTGGGAAAGGTGGAAGGTTGTGGGAAAACTCTGTGAACTCACCTGTCGTGATGTCAGCTGGGCTGTATGATGGGGAAAGCAGGATTGCCTTTTTCCCAGCATGTTGTAAATGGAGAAAACTTTGTCTAAAAACCAGTGTTGCCAATTGCTTTTTGTTTTAAACCTTTCAGTAATAGTAAAATCAGCCACAAGGCAACTCATAGTATCATGCTGCCTTGGTTTCACCCTGAAAACCTGCTGCTTGCTTTGCAGAGTGTTTCTTACATATGCTAGGGATATACTCGGATATTAGTCTATTTTTATCATCTACCATCTTCATTTCATTATCTGCTTGCACTTTTTGTATCTTTACTTTCTTTTATCTTAAATTAATTGTATACATTTTCTCTTCTCCCTCTGCACCTGAAATTTTATGCTGCTTATGTATCTTTTTTATTTATCTCTCAATATCTTTTTAAATTCTGTGTTTATTTGCTGTGGTCTTTTTCTCCTCCTAGCGTACATATTGTTGGATAGTACGCATCACCCTTGGATATGCAGTAATTGCTTTCTGAACAGTTTCCATTTCCTCTGTGTCCTTCCCTCCTCCCACTCCTCCCATTAGACGCTTAACCCACTGGATCCTCTCCAGCACTTCCCCATTCTTCTATGTTCAAAGTCCTTGGGGTTTTTTTTTATTCTTCTCGCAGGTTCAGTCTGCAGTAATGAATCCAACTGGATTATGGTCATTAATGAGTCCACCACCTCTATCTCCTAACAGCTGCACTGTTGAAAGACAGGATTTTCATCTTTCTTGCCACCTTTTAATACATTGAGGATATAGTACAAGACTGTTGCTTGATTTATTTCTCTCATTGTGTCCCTGTTCCTGTGTGTCTGGGTAGCTGAAATCTCCTCTTATTAGTTTTGACATTTTGCTATATCTCATAATCTTCTTGTTCTTTCTGATCCTATTTTTTCTGGGTTATATCCAGTCCACACTGCCACCTCGCTCCCCCTGTTGTCTCGAATTTTGAGCCATGATGATCCTTTCAAACAACTGCAAAAACTTTTGGCTCCTTCAAAGTTTCAGCCTGTCGGAAAGCAAGAGTTTTGAACTAAAGCCATTACAACCTGAACAGTGTCTGGCATAGCAGAGTGCCTTCCCCCACCCGCAGCTCCCTCCCGCAGCGTTCTCAGCGCTCTGGCCCCAAATCAAGCAATTAAGTACACGCTTAAGTTCAATCATGTGAGGAGCACCGTTAACTCGACAGGACTACTTACACGCCTAAAGTTGGCACAGGATTAAATGCTTTGCTAAATCAAAATATTGGAGCTGTGATTTTAATACAGCTTGGTTAATGAAGACTATACAGCCCCGTGGTGTGAAAGGTGCACGGTAACTCATTCTGTTAGACATTCGAGTGCGAAGGCAGAGAATTCAATCCCACATCTAGGTCTTAATAGCGTGTGTGTCTGTGTGGATTTGCATACACACACAAAATTGTAGGGAGGACAGCACCGTATTCGAGAATATCAAGCAGATTGTAAAAGCAAATGTAAAGAGTCTAGGCCTTATTCATTGCCTGCAGATGCAGTAAGACATTCCCATTGACTTTAATAGGCACGGTTTGGGGACGAAGACAAATACTGCAACAGCATTTATCAAACAGCTCCATACCATGGACACATCTCTCACTGCAGTTTAACTTTACCGTGTCTTATACCTTATGTACAAACTTGGCAGAGAGCAGTAGGTTCAGTTAGCGTCCTTCTTCTGGATTGTGTTAATGCCTGAAAAAATATTTAATGAAGCATGCATAAATCATCTAATTTTCTTACCCTTTATCCTATCTCCTGCTCAGAGTCTTTAAACATTAGAGTGATAATCCTACTGAGCATTTAAATAATTGTGTATCAAGCCCTTCCATCATAGATGACTTAGCAAATAGTGGATTTGCCTATTGTGTTTCAGTTGTAGGGTGAACATTGTCAAAATTAATAACCGTATGAAACAAGGATATTTATTCTAATCTGTGTCTTGTAGTTTTCAATAATGTTTTAAAGAAAATTAAATCATCTCTAAAAACTGAATTCTCAGGGTGAAATTACATATCATCATAGCCATGATGTGTCACATTCATTTTGTTACAAATGAATATATCAGCTTAGATTTATTTTAGCATGGCTTATGCTTTCCAAATTCAGGTTTTAAAGGTTCAGTCTGAATAGTATTTCAGCAAAATGCATCTGGAGAGACAGTTGGATCTCATTTATAAGCATGTCTCACTTTCTGCCTTATGCCATAATAAATGTTCTTGACTGTAAGATTTTAGATGAGATCAATTGTACTTCCCGCTTATCCCCTTCTCTGCTAGCAAGTCTGAAAAAAGACAATTTCTTTTTCACAGCCTTTAAAAAGGGAGGACTCACTTGACTCATTTTTCAAAGTAGATCATTTAATATTTTTGGAATTACTGCTTAAATTTCATCTGTAGGATGGCATTTATTGTAACAAGCAAAATAAGAGAACTGCTCACATCGCAGCTTCTTTCTTTCACTGCCAAGAACTATTTGCCATATCAAAGAAATTTGTCTCCAAAGTTTTCTTTTTTAACATGTTGTAGTTTTTAATGGTTATCTTTGACAGGTGGTTGTAAAAACTGAATTCCTAAAATGCATGAAGAGCTCTAGATCCAAAGTACCCTTCTATGATCTTTGCAAACAATCCTGGCTTGGGGAAAATTTTTAAATCTTTGTCTTTAATTGCTTAAAATATATGCCATTCTCTTTAAAGTGAAGTAATTTACACCTCATGGCATAGTGAATAAGAAAATCCAGGTGCAGATATTTAATGTTTGCCAGCCTTAGTAAACTTGTAGCAGGGGGAAGGAAACATCAGATCTTTTGGGAAGTACCAAAAGAGATTTCATGTCCACAGAGGTTAGGAAGAAGCTCGCTGTAGTGGATCTGGCTGGGATGGAGTTAACTTTCTTCACAGCAGCCCGTACGGCACTGCCCTTTGCGTCTGTGGTGTGTTGATAACACACCAGTGTGTTGGCTGTTGCTGAGCAGTGCTCCCACAGCATCAAGGCTGTCTCTTGTCTCTCACCTCCTCCCCATTCCCCCAAAGGCCAGTAGTCTGATGGTGGACAAGAGGTTGGGAGGGGACACAGCTGGGAGAGCTGACCCCAACTGACCAAACTGACCGAAACAAAATGCAAAATAATGAAAGACCACGTTTTTCTGCACTACTCATGTAATCCCCTGGAAACTCGCGGAAGTGTTGTAACAAAATAAAGTAACCTTTGAATGGAAGGTGGCATAAAAGGCGGGCAGAGATAGATTCACAATGTTTGCTTTGTTATTCAAATGTCAATACACTATATATGTTCCTTAACTTCCAATATTGCCACTATGTCACAAGACTTATGAATAAAGTATGAAACGCTAATAAAGTGATAAATGTGAGAAATTTTGTAAATGAGATCCAAAAATATGTCCCCCAAGACAGAAAAGTGTCTATGCTTAGCATGTGATGACATCATTGACAGATTATACTTTTTTAATTAGATGTCATATACCAAGAGATACATAAATTAAACAACACGTTTTCTAAAAGAAAACTACAGGGGGAAAAAAACCCTATTATATGACCACAGGGTTCATTTTCACAGGCCATCAGGAGAGTTTGAATTCTCTTCAGCCCTCCTCGCGAATACCTGTACTCCTGTTTGCCACGTTCATTCCAGGAGGACTCTGCCTGAGCAGGTGAAGCTCCCATTTGCCATAAAAGAGAAGGGGATTGTGTCCGGCTCTGCCAAAATGTTAGCTAAGAGCTAGTGTGCGGTGCCACTTCATGATGAATTGGGGGGTGATAGGTGCCAGCTTTCTAAGGAAAAGTCTGAGGTCTTGCTACACAATAAGCTTCCTGAGATACACAGACATACAACATAGCAATGTGGAGAGGGGACAATCAAGCTTCTTCATTCCTAGGCCAAAGCACTTTCCCTCTGCTCATACATAAATATGGAATCTCTCTCTTGCAGATGAATACCATAATGGAAAAATGTTTCACAGTATTTTGCCCTAATCAGATAAATCAGTACAACAGACATCTCTGTTGGCTGAAATGTCAACTTTCTGCAAAATCAAATTATTCCATGTTTCTGATCATAACACAAAATTAATTGAATTTCATGTCAGTGAGACTGCAAATATGGAATGACTCCCATCTAATAGAACCATACCCACAGTTTTTAAGGAAGATTCGTCAGAAATAAATGTCATAAACGTAATGGTGGCGTTGCAATAACCTGCAGCAGGTGGTCTAGAGAAGTAACTGCAAGACATGGAGGAAGCTACTAAATTCTCATCCTCTTAAATAAGAAAAAATAGAAAGGAAATGGGGAAGAGGTGTCTTGCAGGCAAGTATATTTCTGTTGAAAAACTGCTGCCAGCACTTCTACTAAACTTGCTACCAGCAGTTGCAGTAAATGTAAGTGCTAGAGAGACCACAAAGAATGGGGGAAAGAGCTGTCTGTTAAAGAAGCACCTTACATTTAAGCGGAATTATCTGATGTTAAATAGAATTTAGTGTAAGAAGGTGTAGAAGCAATTTCTGCTTAGATCAAAAATTACTGAGCAGATCATGAAAATACCCTTTGATAAGATCTTACAACACATTTCGCTAATTTCCCTTCATGCCAGGATATATGGCCTGGTAAAAAGATGAATGAGTGTAAGCGTAGGGTGTTCACAAGGTCGTTAGTCATTTTTAAAGAGTGATTCAAATATGGCTTATCGGTTAAGAGAAGGAAGAAAGACTTAGGCCAACTCTTCTGCCTGGGGTTTGCATGCAACCGATACATTTAACCCTTGACTGTGACGGGCGAGTATCCATATCCAGCCGCGGGGCTGCCGCGACAGGGCGAGGGGGGCACGGCCGGGGGGGCCCGGATCGGCGGAGCCGGCTGGTTCGGGCACTGCGTTGCACGATCGCAGCTGCGCTGCTTCCAGGGTCAGCACCAGTAAGTCAGCAGCAGTCTTAGCTACTTCTCCACGGCTGATTGAGCAATTAATGGCTCCTACAAGCCTGAGCCTGCTCCTTACAGTGAACTGTGAGTCCTGGGGCGCGTGTTTCAGAGGCAATTAACTGTCCCTCAGCAGAATCAGCCGGGCTCATTTGCTCTGGCTCGGTCCCAGCTGAGCACCGCAGAGCTACGCGCATGGCTTTGCGTTATTCCTGCCAGGGCTGTGGATTCCGGGAGGTTTATTAACTTCCTCGGCAGCGCTTCGGGAGCGGGCAGAGCCAGCTCGGCTCTGGGGCTGCGTGCCGGAACCCGCTGACCGGAGGGTGCTGGAGAGCCCAGCGAGGGGATCGAATGTGTTCTGCCCTCGGTCGGCTCCGCTGAACGCTGGCTCGCTCCTGCGGTGCTTCTTCGGTATCCCCTACGAGTCACGTTTTGGGGGACCGGCATTAATTTGGCTCGTTATACCCCAGATAATGGAGCATTTATCTGTAACGCTTTTTGGAGCTTACCTCATTGGCAGATGGAAGAGTGAATTTTTCTGAGGGTGGTTCCTGTATGGCTTAGTGACCCCACAGTGATCTCAGCCCTAAAGCCTGTCAGCTGGGAGACAAGTGGGTTATGTTACCTGTATGTAGGGCATACAACCCAGTATTAAGGTTGAGATATTTAATCCGATATTTAAGAAGCCTGGTGCTTTCAACAAAGACTGCATACAAGAGAACCACTTCCAGAGCTGATCGAAGGCACACATAAGATGGGTATGCAGCCTGTTAACTAAAAGAGATAAAAGCAGCGTTCCTCCCTCCCCTTGGGTACTGCACCCTCTGCAAGTGGAGGTGAGAACTGGCTGACCTGGCTATGCCAGCTAGACAAATCTGCTGCTTTCTGGTAGATGCATGCGGGTGTCAAAAAATTTAAGCAAGCTACTGCATCAGCTATTCTGTGTAGCACCTGCATAAATCAAAGATCTCAAGACCAAGAAGTGAAAGTGTATCCTTCTATTTCTTTTCTTCCTGCTTCGTGTTAAGAAATACTGCTCTCTTGTTCTGCCAGCGCATGAAAGCGCAAAGAATGAATTTATGTGCTTGTGAAAAACCAGTTCTGATAATAGTTCCTGAAGCCTTAAAATGAGTTCCCAAATTGGTCTTTTATGTTAGTACGTGTTGCCAAAGTTACAGAAATGTTTTTTGGAGGAACTATTGTGTGTAGAAACCTGTTGAAGTAAACACTCTTCTATTTTATTTCTCTTGATTAGTTTTTATGTTGTTATGAGCAATAGGGAAGGTAATAAGAATTGCAAAAGAATAGCTACTAGAACAATTATGACATTTTAAGGAAAGAGGAAAACAGCAGTTAAGCTGTAGCTAAGGAAGCCTATTTGGTCTCTGTACTTCCTTGAAAGTATCTAGCCTATGCATAACTCTGTGAAAGCAGTCACGACAGTTAAATCACTGTCAGAATAAAATTCCTGTTACTATGGGAAAAATGGGAACAAAAGAGTTCTATTTGAGATACAACACCAATTTCTTTCACATTACAGACTAGAAAAAAAGCAGTATTTTCTTGTCTCAGTCTCATAACTGGGCTTGATTCCTAGTTGGATTAATTTGATAATCTACATCAAACCACCATCAACTTGCTGATTTTATTCACAATAGTATTTTTTATTCATTATTGTATTATCTCAGTTTTAGTTTAATAAGTAATGGACTTTCAGTCTTAATGTGTTTGTTAAATCTTTATATTTGTTGTCTAAATTTCTTTTAATACACAATAAAGAAAACTGTACAGCTAATTTGTTTTCAAACTATTATCTGTTTCAGCATATCAAAAGTGAAAGTAATATCAGCTATAGTATTTGTGTACCGGTTATTTGTCATCCTTCTAATGAAAGTGTTCAAAAAGAAAGTCACAGAGAAAGAAAACTTCCATCTGTTGAGAAGACAAAAAGTTTCTAGTGAAAATGAAGAGATCAGCAGACAGAAAGAGTTAATACAGGTGGCTTTGGGGGCAATTCCCACTCTGGAAAACAGACAATATGACAGTGCTTGATTTGCTATGGTGCAGAATGAAGACTGCCTGGCTGAACAGGGAGATTCCACCTGGATATTAGGAAAAATTTGTTCACCGAGACAGTGGTCAAGCATTGGAACAGGCTGCCCAGGGAGGTGGTGGAGTCACCATCTCTAGAAGTGTTCAAAAAATGTGTGGATGTGGTGCTTCGGGACATGGTGTAGGGGTCATTGGTGGCATTGGGTTAATGGTTGGAATTTATGATCTTGAAGGACCTTTCCAACCTTAGTGATTCTGTGATTCTGTGACTAAATTCACCCCACAACTCTCATGTCTTAGTTTTGAAAAGTTACTGCTCTGGTGGCTTCATTCTTCTACTTCTGTGGACCCTGAAATATTGCTGAGACCAGAATTAGCCCCTGATCACTCGCAGCCCCCAATGTGACTGCTCCAGTAGTCAAGACTATTAACGCCTTCTCCTCTCCTCTCCTCTCCCTCCTCTCCATAATTCAGGAAGCAGCATATACTGAATGTTTTGTTTTCCTGAACAGCTGCTTTCCAGCTTACTGTGTTTTAATACAAAGGAAGATTCTGATTAACCAGATCTCAGAAGATGTGCCAGAATCTGATGGCTTTTGGTGCTATGTGCAGTTCAGATATTTATGTACTCTGAAAACCTAAAAGCAGCAATGGACTTCTCCTAAAGAGTCAGCATGAGTTTTTTTTATCATTAACTTAGGCAGTAAGTATTAATGACAGTTATTATTGGTGGATATCTCTGAGGAATGTGCCTTTATTTATTGTTTGCAGGGGGTTGCACGTGCACGGTTCCTTGCAGTTGGTGCCAGTTGATTGCCAGCTCTGTGCATGCCGCTGCCGTCAGGAATTACATCTCACAGTTTGGTTTATAAACCGGGTTTTAGAGAATTGCCCCCAGGCTTTTCAGTGACTCTCCTTGTTACTAACACAAGAGAATCGGCTGTTAGCCGAGCTTTGCTAATTTGGACCCGTAATTGGTACGACAGTGCTGCTCGGTACTTACTGGCACCTCCCGCAGTTCCACCTTCGGTCCTTCTGCAGCCCATGCATAAGTCATGGAAATGGTAGAAACCTATTACTGAGCACAGCTGCTGTCAGTTCTCATGATGAAGCATTCGCTCCAAAGGTAACTTCAGTTTCCTTCAGCAACGGAGCTTTGCTGCTTTTTTTTTTTTTTTTTTTTTACTTTAGGCACTACTGGTGCTAAAAGACATAAAATCCACGGCTGTCCGGCATTAGAGAGCATCACACTTATTTCAAAATTGGAGATTTGTGGAGGTTGAAAAAGGGTTTGAAAAGCCAGGGAGAATAACTGAATGAAGGGTAAGTCAGGAGAGGGTCGTTCAAGAAACGACCAGAAAGAAACCTCTTACCTTTTCTGAAGATGTATTTTTAAAACTTGTTTCTCTGTACAGCTAAAGGTTTTGGGGTTTTTTTCACTCTTATCTAGGCTAAAGGTCAATCATTTAATGATCTCTGCAGAAGCTTTATGTGCCTTCAGCTTCCTCTAAATCCAGACTACTAAAATGATGTATCTGATGATAGTAATTTCTTTGTATATAGAAGTGGTTAGGTCAGTTTCTATTATATACCAAAGAATTGTAATTAAAGTCAAGTTGAAACAAAGGAAAAGCAGAAAGTTGAGAGTGCTACATTAACCCAGATTCAGAATGCAATCAAAAAAAAAGTAGTATAAGTAGTATTTGTCTGTAATTATATATGACTAATAACAGATATTTATTCTAGGTCTCATTCACTTTGGATTATCCCTATTTGTAAGATGAGCAATTGAAAGGACCTTGATCAAGGAGTATATCTAAATTGTTTGCTGGAAGAGAGAGCAGAGATCAAAGGATAAGCTAGTTGTACCTAAGAGAAATGAATCAGTTAAGGAAGCGTGATGATTAGTGAGATTTTTATCTGTGGCGAGGAGAGAAATCTAAACCTCCTCATTCGTATTTAAGTCTACTGTACCTGTGCCACTTAGTGAGACAAAAGCTTAATTTTCAATTTGTATACAGGAGAAAATCTGCATCGATTTACAATGATGGGCCACACTTCAAAATGCAAAAGCCAGCGCCTTGGTTGGGTGGCAGGTTTACAGCGATCTTTAGCTGGTGACTTGGGGGTGGAAGGGCTGATACATGCACAGAAGTAATAACCCGCTCGTGAGTGACAGCAGAAAAACCCCTGAATGCATACCAAGGCATTGCTGCCTGTCCTGGCCTTAATACTTGTTCAGTATTTTTCTGAACAAAACCAGCTTGCAGGCAAAGTTAGGGAAAATTTTTTCCATACATATATATGAAGGTATAAGTTTATACCCATACATTGTATTTACATTCAAACACTTCAGTGCTTACAAGAACAAATACGTCACATTCCTGCATTCTCCTGTTGCACCTGATGACATTTCAACACAACTGGTTTTGTAGATACCCTTTGCCACTTGCTAGAATTCACTCCGATAACCACGGTTGTTTTTTTTCAGTGAAGCACTGTAGCAATTTGGAAGGTAGTAGTAGAAGCTACAGCTGTACAGAGGCTGTTGCAAAATGGGCCCCATTAGGAGTTCTATGTTTAGCACTCCAAAAAAACGATTTGAAATGAAGGTCTTATCAAAACAAACAAACAAACATACCCCAAAACTCTCAAGTAGACTTTCAGACTGATGGCAAGTTCATTGTTGTTAGATTTGAAGAAAATTAATCAAGTCAATGTGGCATTTTGAGGCCGAACAGTGTGTACCAGTCAGTCTTTCTTCTTTGGATGTCTATAGCTCAAACTTAAGTAAAAATGTGGGTTTCAAAGCCTCTGTTAATTGAATGAAATAAGCAGCAGTAGCTAAAGAGCCATCTGGAACAGTGAAATGGGAGAAAAGATAGTGCTTACTTTGAAACTGCAGTTTACTGGATTGTATTTTTCCTTCCTCTGAGTGCATGCAACGGAAAAAGCCTGTAACTATATACCTTTAGGAGACATAGGCAAGAAAATATCCTTGTAAGGTCATGGCTCTAGCAGCTGAATTGTCTGAGCTAACTAAAAGTCCACAGTGGGGGAATTCTCTGTTTTCTTTATTATAAATTCCTGATTGGGTTAGATCTGGGCAAATGCTCAATAAATGTGTTCAGATAAAAAGAACAGAATATTCTCAGGCTTTTGCCTACACATGTAGCTGGGTGGCCCATTAGCGCTTTTGTCGGGTGGGTGGCTGCCTCAGGGGAACTAAATGGATTAACCCAGCTGGTTCAATCAAAGTAAATGAACAATCATCAAATGGTGAAATCTGTATTTTGACCTAACATGGCTTTGAGCCACTCACCTAGAGACAGAGCTCTGTATTCCCCTGAACCACTCTTGCATATATCTTTTAATATCATTCCTCCCTATAATACACTTCTACTGTATGTTATGTTTTATGAGTAAATCTTCCAGCCACGGGAATTTAAAATAACCTTCACCGTGAGGACATTTCTGGTATTAGCTCTGTCCCTTATTATCCTACCTCTGCTTAAGCTTCTTAGGTGAGAAATTGAAATGGTTAGTTGTACATGGTAAAACAAGGAAAATCTATTTCCATTTCCAAAAGATGAAACTTTCTGGTGCATTGCCTGGGACTAAACTTGAGGGCGGTAAATTTGCAGTACGGTATGTAGGGAGGTAGCTGCACGACTCATTAACATTAATTCCCATATGTAAATAATTTTGAAATACTTTAACTAGCAGGGGAGCTATTTCATCTTTTATACTTAGCTGATTGTAAAAATGTATGCTGAAACCATCTGGCCTTAGTGTTTTGTTGGACTTCAGACTTTTAATAGCCAGTCTGATTTCCTTCACTGAATTGGGGTTTTCTAATCCCTGGCTCAATTTTCCTTCCAAACTAGGTAATACCGTGTTTCTATTCGCTTGTCAATCAATCCCTATCCCACCAATTGAGATGAATAACAGAGCTGCTATAAAAACTTAGGAAGGCTTTGGGCCTAATGCTCATTCGTGCTAAAGCTACTTTACACTACCCCGGTTGCTCATTTACTGGGTGTAAATGCAATTTACTGCCTGAGCAATATAAAGAGACTGTAACATAAATGAGAATCAGATCCCCTATGTTCAGAGCAACTAACAACTTCAAATTGCTGAGTGCCATTTTCCCACAGGAGCTAGCGTTCTAGGATTTCAATGCACATAAAGAATGCAACAAGCCGATTATAAATTAAGATATTAAACGAGAAATTGAATGGTTATTTCTAAGGTCTGTTTAGAGCGGATTTTACCAAACAGTGGGACTGATTAAGCCTGGCTGTTACAAACATGTCGACTTCATCTAAAATCCAACCTTGCGTTTACGCTTGGATATTTGCCACAGTACATACGGTGAACTCTCCATATTACTGGGAGGAGGAGGACTGTATTTCAGAGGTGCTCACAGGACGCCCTGACTCACCCGGCTGCCTTCCCAGGGACTGCCACTGAGATTCAACAGCTATTAAGTAGTGATGCACAACAGTGTGTGTTGATAATGGGTGAGCGGGGGGCTAATGGCAAAAGTAACTTGAAACCGTAGTTACCGCAAATGCCAAAGCAGACGCTGTTACCTTGCACATTTTCTCAGCCCCGAAGTCATGTTTTTTATCGCCTAAAGACTTAAAAAACTGTTTTTGTTATAATGTCCCATAATGGCTGTGAAGATCTAAGTTGATGCTGGTCAAGGAAGACTTTTGATGGCAAGTAGACTGTGGAGTGGGCTATTCCAGCTTAGACAGAGGTCAGTTATCCCCATGTTTTTCTTGCACCTCTGTTCTATCAGCATGAATACCCACTTCGATGTGAAGTCCACATTCCTGCCGCCTCCTCTTTTTCTTTTGGTCTGACAAAGACACTTCGACAACCCACACGCTAATAAAGAATTGTTTACCATGGAAACCACAGACACAAGAAGACTGATTTGCTAATACATGGATCCTTATATGCCATAAGTAAAGTGTCTTCTGCGCTCTGTTCACTACTTCAGACCTATAAATCTTGTGCTTAGTCTTCTCTCACCAGCTGCTAGTCAGCTGATTTCAGTCCTACCTTCACCTTGCTGAAGAACACAGGGAATGTAGTGTATATATCATCTTATACAAAGATTAATAGCCCTCCATCGTTGCTAAATAACAGCCTGATTGTCTACCCTAGGGCTGTGTTAAGGTGTGCGTGTCATACTCCAGATCCCTCATCTGCTATAGCAGCATTCTCAGGCAGTGTGGTGTTTTTGCAGTACTCCCCACGCTAACTAGCTCTTGAGGCTGGATTCTGTAAAGGAAAACCCATGGGATTCCTCTCCTGAAGGACCAGGCATGTTCCTGTTGCACAAAAAAAAATCAGTGAGCTTTGCGTTCATCTAAAAGTGACTGTTGCACTGTTCTAAGGGAGACCTATGTCTAAAATTCCTTTGCTGATTTTTAAATGAGAGCTAAAAATAATCCTACTGCTCCTATGTAAGTATACACCAGGCTTCACGGGTGCTAACGAACAGAATCCTGTTCTTGTTCTTTGCAATTGAACATTGTGATTTACACCAATGTAATTGAAAGTGGAATATTTTCCTGCTTCCCAGTGCAGATAAATCATTGTAAGTAGGAAAATATTTTTGAGACGTTACTCCTGCTATCATAACTGTCTGTTTTGTTACGAGAAAAAAATCTATATAAGTGTTTTAGAGCAGAGTTGATCATCATATATTACTTAGACAGTTATGATTAGTTTTGCATATGTTAAAACACTAAAACATTATTTAATGTTGTGGTGAATGCAGGAATTACTAGTGCCATCTATTGTTGGAAAATATAGAATTGTAAATGCTAATTTCCATATTCTATGGTTAAGTAGCATTAAAAATTTAATATTTTACTGATTTTTATTGCAAAATGAAATAGTTTATGTAATTGCATGTTTGGAATGTTTGTACTTTGCATTCTTTGAAATTTATTTATCTTCGGAAGGAATGTTCCTGGGTTTTATTTTCATTACAATCTTGCATCTGAAATCAAACTACTTTAGTTTTCGACCCTGAAATAAAGCTTGTAGTGATTTACTGTACAACAGGAGAAAACCCACATTTTTACTTGCTGGACATACTTAATTTTGAGTTGAAGCGCCTTCAAAAGTGCACAGCAATTTGAGCCTGAGTGTCATATCCCAAAGCAGTGTTGTAATGCAGAAGTCTCCGTTTCACTGACAGAGAAACTTAGGGCTGGATTTCGACTGTTTCTTTTACATCTTCGTGGTGTTTGAGAAGTAGAGGCCCAGCATTTACTTATAGCAGAGTGATGCGAGGCACGCGAGGCGGCTGTGCCGCCAATGCAGGGAGGAGGCGGGTGGCTCCAAATAGACCTCAGAAGGTGTTTCCCACCTTTCACCATTGATGCAAAAGGAAACCTCTGATGGGCAAAGCTGATAAAGCAGATGTGAAGAGACATGGATTCTCTCAGTCTCGGAATCTTTGGGAGCTGTTCCCTTTGGAGTAATTGTGGCAATTTTTTTCCCAAGGGACAGGTCAGAGCTGTTCCCTTGCCACTTGGGGACGCAAAGAAATATCACTACAGCATATCTAGAGCTCTGTGGTCTCCAGCTGCCAAACCAGGTGGAGAACCCAAGTCTCGGTGACATTTGAATGTGCATGTCTCCGTATTATTTTCCTCTATTGCAACTGTTTGCTGTGCTTCCCACATGACCACATTCCATAGGAAAAATCTTTAGCAAAAGGTGGGTCGGTTGTACTCCAGGAGTATTAATCTGTCTCAGCAACACCTCTAAGCCACAGAACTCATCACCTGGCTTTTTGGGGGGAGTGCCTGTTTGGCTGCTGTTATTGTATAACAAATCCTAAGAAGTTTGTAAGTTGGGGAAGAGAGTAGTGGCTGCCCACATCAACAGCTACATTTGAAGAACAATGATATGATCGGAAGGAATTGTCTACCTAAATCCTTTTTAAATCAGGCTAAAACTTGGCTACATCCCTCACAGCAATCCATTCCACCTAGGTCTAATCCTTTAGGCACTTAAATTTGTTGGTAGTGGGTTCCTGCTTGTCACATCATTCTCTATTGCAATCCCCATGTAGGCAGGCATTCCTTTGGCTCAACCCAAACCCCCTACAGATATTCCAATTTTCAGACGTGGTCAAGTCATGACTAATGCACCATTATATAGCTAGGCATACAAGGATCACGTGGAAGAACAGACAAGCAAAACCTAAATAAAGGTTTGTGATTAAGCAATCACCCAAGAGGGAACAGATCTCTGGTTTCCAGGCCAGGCTTCTCAGACACATACACTTTACGTTAGACCACCTTCGATTAAAACCACCAGCAACCTTGAGAGCAAGGACCAAGGCTTCCCCCTCCATATTCTAGCAGACTGCCCTGCACATCTCATGCTTTATCATTAGGAGCTTGAGTGATTAGTGTTTTTTCTTTTTTAACATGTTTACTTGATAAGAAGGGAAATGTAAGATTTGAAAAGCTATTGTATTCCTTTACTTCTGACAGGAGTAATTTCAACAATTGAAAATTAGTCATGTAAGAAGGAATAGCTGTATCACAGGATAACCAAGATAATACTAAATGAAAAATATTCCATTTCTGCATTGCAAAATGGCTTCCTTATGATAAATCAGCATTGCTGTTTTGCTTGAGGTAAATCACTCCATAAGAAAAACATAACATTTAAGTATAGAATGATTTACTTTTAAGTTACAAACTATATGTTTTGCCTTTAATTGAAATGTGAAATAATCCCTCACTGCCTCACAAATATATATTTTTTTTCCTTCAGTTTGTAACACACAAGCGATAACATTTTGGAAATGACAATTTTTTTTTTTTTTTTTTACAGGTCTATAATAATGAGAATAGAAAACACAATTCTGTATAGGTGTAGCTTGAGAAGTTAAGCAGTTTGAGACTGTTCAGATTGTTTTATTTTCCCCTGAAATTGATTTTGCAATCAGGTATGTCTTTGCTGTAATCTTGTTTATTTTAGAAAAATGTACATGAAATCCTATTTTCCTGGATATAGTGGAAAATAAGAAACAGAAGACATATCTTTCACCTGATAACATTTTACTCTGAGTTCTCTGGCTTAGGTTGCTCTCTGACTTACACAACAATTAATTCTCTTGCTGTTCCCTGTTTTCCTTCTGGTGTACACACATGCATACATAGCAATTTCAACTCAGGTCATGTATTACCACTAAATCTGAACTTTGAACACGAGTTTCCATAGCTGTCTGCTGTTAGTAAAACAATCAGAAACTGTTTCCTTGTCTGACTTGAACGAAATAGCTGGCCTTGCTAACCACATCAGCTGTTGAAAATCTGTGATCCTATATCATTTAAAGGCCAAGCAGCTATAAGCCATTCAGCTTCCAGCATAATAGCTGAATTGTGAACAATATATTTAATTTAAGCTTTTCAGTTGAGATATTTACCTCCCCTGTGTTTTTATGATGCTTGGGGTAATGGAAAAGATAGAGACTTGAGTGTGTACAATGCAGATTAATAATAATATTAGTTATGTCATGCCAAGTTTCAGAAAGAAGAGACTGTCACAGGCAAAAATGAATTCTTAAACCTGAAATATAAAGACATGGGAAGTGCTCTAATAAAAAAAATCAGAAACTTTTTGAAAAAGCTTAGCTGCAAACCGTAACTTCATTTTTAGCATTGTGTTGAACTTTTTGGCTTTGGTTGATATCAATAGATGAGCCACTGTCATAAATATAGCAGAATCAAAAAAATGTTATAAACAACCATAGGCAATTTCAAAAGTATAAACCCCAATGAGTTTAATAAAAATGTCTTGGCAGATTTTCAGTTGCCAGATTTGTTTAATGCTATTCTGAAATTGGATAAAAGTTTGATGGAGCTGATTCTTCACTCAAGATAAAATTAAAAATCTATTCAGCTGCTTTATAGATCTGATGGCTGAAATTATTAGGTGTCACTAGGTGAAACGCAGGTCTCATATAAGGTCAATTAGGAATCTGAGTTTTATGGATCAGATGTGTTCATAACCACTAAATGGGCAATCCAGTTGACTGACCACTGCATGTGCCTCAAATCCATTAGAATCACTCCCAGATACTGAAAATATTTTTTGAAGATTTAAAGATACTTAGGCTAGGTGTTGTTGAAATCTCTAATACTACTTGTAGTATTCCTTGTGTTATCTTAGAGTGATATAGCTTATATTACCTCCAAAGTTCAATCATATTACCTTTTACATATTGATTCCCAAATCTAAGAGCACTGTTTAAATTTATTGCTATTGGATACCTTAGTTGTCAGAATGCCAAGTGAAGCCATGTATGTAATCATGTTCAACTGGAAGATATAATGGCAGAAAGCCCAAGCTGCAGAAAGCTACAGGAAGTTACAGAAGACTGCCTTAGCTCTTCTTGGCAAGTGTGAAGCTCCAGCAATGTTTTGGGGAGTCATGGACAAGATGTTAATGTCATTGTGGTTATGTATTCACATTTTGATAAATGGTACCTTATGCACACATCTTATGGATTGAACATGTACAAAGAACAAGAACTATTTTTCAAAAGTTATTCAGGGTAATGGGATTCATTTCCACCCCAGCCCTATAATGAAATCTGAGAAATGAGGAAAACTACTAAGGATAACCTTTGAAAAATTAAAAAATTGTAAGGCTTGTAGGTGTGTCTTTTGCCGGAGTGTCCAGTTTTACCCACAAAATAGGCTTAGGTAGAGATCATGAAGTTACATGCACATAATTTTTATAATTGTGACTTCTTGAATGGACTCATTAGATAGAGTTCAAATTAGAGATAATACAGATAATATACCGTTAGCCATAGCTAACAGTCAGACTCCCATCCAGCTATTCTCTCACTGCCCCTCCTCAGTGGGACAGGAGGAAAAAGAAGATGAAAAAACTCCTGGGTCAAGATGAGGACAAGGAGATTGCTCACTAATAACTGTCATGGGCAATGAAGACTTCACTTGGGGAAAATTAATTAATATTGACAATTAAAATAAAGTAGGATGATAAAAAAAAGGACAAAAAATAAAACATCTTCCCCTCACCCTCCTTCTTCCCAAGCTCTACATCATTCCTTCATTCCCAACTTCTCTCCCTCCTGCCCCCACCCCTGAGTGGTGCAGGAAGAATGGAGGTTGTGGTCGGCCCATAACAGCTCCTCTCTGCTGCTCCTTCCTCCTCACACTTTCCCCCTGCTCCAGCATGAGTCCTTCCATGGGCTGCAGTCTTTCAGGGTAAACCTGCTTCTGCGTGGGCTCTCCAGGGGCTGCAGGGGAATCGCTACTCCAGCACCTGGAGCACCTCTTCTCACTACTTCTCTCACTGTGGTGTCTGAGGGCTGTTTCTGTCTTTTGTACCCTCCTCCTCTGCCTGTCTGGCATTTTCTGGTCCTACTTAAATATGTTTTCACAGAGGTAAGGCCACCCCTGCATCTCCTGGCTACCAAAACCTTGACACCTGCACCCAATACAACCTGGTCCATGTAGATTAATGTTCTACGCACATAGGCCAGAGATGATAAAGCATAATCCTGTGTAAGACCAGTAATTAAAAGCCTGGACTCTACAGGGAATAGGATGTCAGCTTAATAATTCTGCAAGAGTTTGGAGATGGAAACTCTCATATAAGTTTTTATGCAAGTAAAGCTACAAGATGATAGTACCATTTTGTGGCCATCTGGCTCTAGTTGTCAAAAAGGCTATAAACTAATGAGGATGGAAGGATTTGAACACAATGACTCACTAGTAGTTGGCACTTCTTATACTATGGTACTATAGTTTTATTCACACACATAAGGTTTGGTGGTTTTTGTTGGTTTGGGTTTTTTTTTAAATAAAGACAGACAGAAATTATAGGCAATGAGTGAGTGTCTACCTCTGGTCTTGAGTGGACCTGTAACAAGGATGGGTACTATGGAAATCCAGGAGGAAAGACACCTCAGCCTGTGAGAAAAAAAGAGATGAAGATGTTGGAATCTGGATAAGGAGATGATTACCAGCTGAAGGACTTGCATCAATGCCCAAGAGTAAATAACTATTTATGGCCTCCGAAGATGGCCAAAGTCAGAGGTTTGGAAGCATATGTTGCTCATTGGAAGAGGATGTTTCTGCCAGAGCAGCAGAATGTTCACTTGTTCAATGTGACATGGTTGTGATTACACTGTTATTTTTGTCTGTTGACTTGAACCAAAATCAGTTTGGAAAATTATTTTAACCAGAAAAGTGATGGTGCGTAAGTGCCTAAGAGTCAGAATCAGACCGAGGTTTCTTTACCTGCCAGGAGAGATTGCCTTTGTTGCTTCTTTGTTGCTTGACCGTTCATTTCTTTTCGTAAGTGGTAGTGCCTCTTGAAATCCATGCAATGGCCCTTGCAGGATTAATAGTATTATCCTCCCTTTGCTGTGTTTCAGAGTACACAGCAGTAACGTCGCCCTGACTGAGCATGTGGCAATGGGTATCTGTTACGGTTATATCCCACGGAACAGAAGATAAGATGATTTTAAATTTGTAAGCTATCTGCCAGGTTGTAGAATTTAATTTGCAAGGCCAAACTTCCTCAATATTGTGTTTATGTTGCAGTGTCATTTACTGTTTAATAGAAACATTCACAATGCCCTAGTTCCATCTGTTATAAATAGTGAAGGCTGATAAACACTATGCAAACACAAGATGCAGCTTTCTGGCAAATTATGTTTACTACAGTCCCCAAACATAAAGCAAGATTTATAATATTTGCATGTCTTTTTTTTCCCCCTCCCTGTTACTCTACAGTAATTACTCTGGAGCTTTGAGTAGATGTATAAATAACACTCAAAATTTTACACTAAATTAGTGTTTGAGAAGACAGGGACAAGTGTACGTGCACACGTACACACAGGTTTTACACCTTCAGTTGTACTAGAGTTACAAATCTTGTAATGGCTGCAGAATTTTTGATATAACTACTTGCAAATACATTTTTTATCAGACAAATACGGTTGAAAGGCAAGGCCATATGCTATCAGGCATTGTATAAACAAAACTCTCAGTTTTCGATGAAGAAAATGGAGATGAACCAGATGAGTAGCAGTAGACTTGCAAAGCGCTCTCTGATGAATAGCCAAAGATGAAACTACTGCTGTTCCCTGCTCTCAGGAGAAAGGGAGAAATTGTGTAGCGGTAGGGCGACTGACTGACTGAACAAGGCTGTTAGTTAGAAGGTGTGGGTGAGGTATGGTAGCAAAGGAAGGTTCCTGGTAATGCTGTTTGGATGTGATCACTTTATCATCTGCCAAGACTGAAAAACAATTTATTCTACACAGTTGAAGAAAAATAAGCTTGCAATCTGAAATACCCGAGACGGTGTACAGAAACACTTGAAAAGACAAAGTTTTAGAAGTTTACATCTTGTTTTGCTCAAGCTGGATTCCAGCAGGTGAATCACGCATCCACTCAAAAAATGGAAGTTTTTTTGTTTATTTTTGAAGCAGATATATTTCAAAGGAATTAATTTGGAAAACCTCACCGCAGTCACTGCTGATGGTCTTTAAGGATAGTGGATATTTCTTCCTCTGCAGCAAATGTTTATTTGTTTTTCCAGTCCAGCTGCCCAACTTTACCTTTTACCCTTTCCAGGACATAGCCACACCATTTAAATCTTGCTGGTTGTGTGAGCAGATCATGTGATAGCCTGGACTTTTTGAAAGCTAAGCTAAACCACTTGCTTTTGGAAAGAGAAGGTGTAAGAAGCTCTGAGATGAGTTCTGCACATCCATGTCCTCAATTATATTTTATCTTGGAGTAATTAGCAGAAGGAGACATACTCTTTAAGGCAATAGGTATGTTATGGAGAAAACTACTTCCCAGGCTGTCACCCCAGTGTAAGACACTTCTTCCATATCCACAGCCTTGGCTGAGCAACCCACAGTGCTCATACATTCATGGTTTCATCTTCTCTTTCCCCCAATATTTTAAGTATTGACTTCTGAAGTCTTTTTCTCCTGTCAATACAGGGACGTGACTTTGATGTGAGCTTCAAACTCTCATCAAAGGAAAATGGGAGGAAGATGTGTCTATTTACAACACAGTGGACAATGTAGCTGTAGTTTAATCCATTAACACGTTTATTTCTGACATTTTGTATGGTATGTTTGGTCCCGGCAATAAAAGTGCAGCATTTTAGATATATCAGGTCAAAATATATAACCAGAAAGTGACCTTAAACTGGAATATGGTGAAGTGTCAAGGAAAAAGATTTCTGACAGAAAGACAGAAATTTACAGAAAATGTAGGTCCCTTATCCCTCTGGCCGTTATTTCTTTGCATTGTGGAATTTTTAAATGTGCGCTTCTCACATTCTTTGTTTGTGACCTTTGTTTTAAGGACAGACATTTTCTTATCTTTTTCTTTCTGGAGTCAAGTTAATTTAATTTACTGATCATATCAAAGGCCTAATTCTTATTCTTTCACTGGATTAGTTTAACTGAGTGTAAAAGAATGTTAAGTAAAGATAATAGGATGACTCGTTTGAACACAACAGGTGCAAATTAAGTTGTTAACTATTATATACATTGCATTGCTTATCATGTCTGATAAGCAAGCTCAATAACATTTAGCTTTGGCACATCTTGTAGTTGCATCAAGAAGCTAACTTTTTATACCAATTTTTAGTGGCAATGAAAGCAAAATAGAAGGTTCCTGATTCAGAAATTTGTTTCATCTGTGCTTGCTTTCCTCTCAACCATCTGCTCTCTACCTGCTGTGGGGAGAAGTCAGCATTATATGTAGCAGCTACTACTTACTACATGGCTGGAAATCAAAGCATGGTCTAAAACTGGAGGACCTAAAACTGGTCTGTTGTGAAGAACTGAAATTGATGACAGTTCACCACACGAGGTTGTGCTGTGAAGTAGTTGAGTTCATACCAGAGAGACAGGGAGGCCCAAGAAAAGTATGATGGATGGGTGAGATGGACATTCATCTCTTGTCCCCAGAACAGCCTTTTGTTTTTATGAATCAGCACCCAGATAAAAATCCCTGTTCCTGGCAGGTATTACATAAAATCTATGGAGAAGGGTCTGCATTTTGAGCCTAAATTATGGCACCACTTCAACTCCAGCACTGAATAAGGGCAGCAGAGCTAATTAATTAGTCATAGAGTCAGAGTCATCTAGGCTGGAAGGAACCTCTCTCTGGAAGGAACCTGGTCCAGCCCACTATTCAGAGTAGGTCTAGCAGGTTGGTCAGGTCATCCAGTCAAGTTTTGAGTATTTCTAAGGGTGGAGATTCCTTAGCCTCCCTGGGCAACCTGTGGCTGCCTACCCTCAATAGGAGTAATATTCTTCTCTTAATATTTTATCAGAATTTCCTCTGCAGCAGTTTGTGCTCACCGCATCTGATCCTTCCGTTCAGCTTCATCCTCCTTACATGCCCCAATAGGCATCTGTAGACAAAAATTCCCCACAGCTTTCTCAAGGCTAAACAAACTCCATTCTTTTAAGCTTCTCCTCATAAGTCATGTACTTCAGGCCCTAATCACCCACAGTAGATAAACAGTTTATCTAAACTTGTACATTAAACACTGTATAGTGTTCAGCTCTTGGAATTCAATTCCTAGACATATACGAAACTTATCTTTGTGTTCAGGAGACAGAGAAGCCAAAACAAATTACAAGATTTATCCTTGATGCATATAAATTGGCAGGATAAACTAGTACCTAAAGTGTCTGAATTAATTGCTCTGATCCTTAGATAAATTACCAAGAAAACTGAAAGGTGTATTTGTATGCTCATAGATGGCATTAGTGCAGAGATGAGTAAGAAATCACGTTATTTTCTTCTGTTTAGTCTTTAAAAATATACAGCAAATACTTGTAGCTTTCTTCTGAATCTTTTTCATTTTGGTAAAGTTTGGGAATCATACCTTAGAGACAGAAGATAAGTTAATGAGTTACATTTAATAAGTTTAGCCAACAGGAAAGTCAGCGGCTATTTGATCATAGTCTATCAGTATGTACACTGGGATGAGACTTAGATCAGAGAACTGTGGAATCAGAAAGACAACATATAAGAGTTCTGTAGCTGGAAGACAAACATATCAATTCAAGCTAAAATAATGTACAACATTTTAGCGTGATGGCAATTTACAATCAAAATAACTTACAACCTTGGGAATTAATGAATTTATCGCTATGTGAAGTATTTAAATTACAATTGTGTATCTTTCTAAGTGATGTCCTCGAGCCCAGTCGGAAATTATAGGTCAGGAATTACTGGGTGAGGTATTGTGACCTCTATTATGCAAAAACTCAGAGTAAATTGTCAGTATAGTTATTTCAGCTTTTAACTCTGCGGTTCTATAAAGCAGGAAGTAGATGTGCTACATTGTTAATCCCCAATGGCTGTCTGGACTGAAAGAAATTCCTTACTTCTGTGTCAGATACTGTTATGCTCTCCATTTTCCAAATTTCTAATCACCTGTGTTCATTTTTGCAACATCCACGCCAAAAGATGGCAGGAGAAAAATATGGGGGGTTTTTTTGGACGTAAGTTAGACTGTCGTCTTTTGATATTTCAAGTAACTCTAGTTGTATCATCTCCTCTTTCAAACAATTAGGTTTTATAGGGCAATTTCTGACCACTAAGCATAAAGAAAATGAAACCTAGGTGGATTAAAAACCCTGATAACATTTCACTTTCAGAGCCTTTGAACTTACATTTTATTTCTTTAATCTACTGCTTATGAAAGTCTATAAAATACACAAGAAATAAACAAAACTGATGTATAGAACTTCAGAAGAGAACGGAGAAGAGTGTTCCAAACCTAGGAAATATTTTTTCTTTCTCCTTTTGGCTACATGTGGAAGCACAGGAACATTTAAATCACCCAAGGAAAGCTATTAATATAATTATGAGCTAAAATCTCTGCACTTCATCTTTCTGCGATGTTCCTACTCAGAAAACCACTGTGCTTCAATTTTCTGTGATTTCCTCCAGAAAGCCCTCTCCTCTTCACTGTGACTCTTTCTCCATTGAAGGAGTGGGTTCTTCAGCCCTGGAGCTATTCTGTCACTTCCGTAGTAGCAGACCATGTGCACCCCTCAGCCTCCTTACACAACAGATTGCAGCAAATCTTCAGTTTAAGATTCTAAACCTCTTTTTTCTATGAGGCATAGACATAAGCTTTCCTTCAGTAAGTGATAATTCTTCAGCTTTCCAAAAGCACAACCTAACTTGAGAAACCTAAGATAAATTGTATGCACATTCTATAGAAATACTCTAAACAAATAAAACTGAGAGACATTTTATAGCAGTAATAATTTCTTACTTGCAAGTGTTTCAAAAGACTCCCACAGCAGCAGGTGTTAAGGAAGTATCCATCTGTTCTTGTTTCCCTGCACAGAAGTATATTGAATAGATAGAGTTTTTAAATGTTCAGGGTTGTCATTAAAATGGGTTAGCTGTGATCGTCACTTAAGGCACTCCTGATATTGAAATGAAAATGAAGACTATCTCTAGTTCTGTTGCAATTTGAGAATGCGATCAATGGTTCCCTGAAGAAACATCCTGCCAACTGAGTACTTTTTAAAATATCTTCTGAAAACCACTTCAGTATTCCTGTGACTGAACTGGAAATGCCGTATCAGCAGCATTACTGTTCTCTGAAAATATGGATCAAAACCCAGCTGTTGCAGATATGTTAATTGATGAATAAGGTTAAGAGATCTGAAGACTTTATACTACACTTGAAACTTATGATTCTATTTAAATATTGAAGGGTTTTCAGCTTTCTCCTCCACTGGAAAAAAAGTTATCTGAGTCACTTCGAAGCAAGGCTTCAGAGTCTCTAAACTTGAAAGCTGTGGTATAAAAACCAGAGGACGGGAGCTTCATTGAAGCAGCAGTGAAATCAGCATGAGAAAGGAGAGATGCATGCAAGCTGAGAAACAAAACACGCCAGTGTTTTCGGAGAGGAAACCAAAAATACAGGCGGCAACAACTGAATCTACGAAACATCTATGAAACTTTTACACGCTCCAGGGTGTTTTCATACCTGAAGTATTTATATTTAAGCTACTACGTTGTCACATATTCAGATCAAAAAATGCATCCTGGCAAGCAGCGCGAAGGTGTTAAGAATGAAAATTCCCTCTTTGCTCTTTAGCGTTGTATGGCACTAAACAGGAGGCAACGAAGAAAGATTTTAGCATGTAGCACATACAACTGATGTGCGGAAACAAACTTCACAACTCAAAAGAGTTATAAAGCAGGTATGTTTATTATGGCACCGGACGCATGGGTGATATCTCCTCCTAACATGCGTGCGCTGAAACAAAAGTTCATCCTTTATATACTTTAAAGACATGAATATTCACACATCTTCCAAGAAATCTCTGCCTCCCTTCTTATCTACTACATTTACATAACGCTGGCGTTGCAAAACTACACTACGCATGCGTGGGGGTCTCGGGTGGTCGTCTGAGGTCGTTTGGGGAGTTAGCCCTCTACTCCTTTTTCCCTTTTATGCTCACGGGTCTCTTGAGGATAATTTCTTCTCCTTGGATGTTTGCCCCTTCTGTTGTCCAGCCAAGCGGTTCCTTCTTACCGTCCTTGTTGGAGCACTCCTGCCAGTCTGTCTCTATGCTCAAGGTTAAGGTATCTTCTCTGTTCTCTTTAGTCTCTCAGTCCTTGCTCTTAACTCTTCTTTTTAATTTTCATGAGGCCTGCTTTAGTCGTGATTAACCGTTTACACATAGTTACAATGTTAGCATTGAGGCAAACACAGCCTAAGGACTATGAGAGTAGACCGTTAAACACAATCACATAGTTATTAGGCTAAAGAATTCTATACTAAAGTCAAACTAATCATGTAATCAATAACCTTCCATATATTAAGGAATTTGCAAAACTTAGAGTTGATAAGTGACACATGCTAAAACCTTGTAATTGTTTTAGATCCTTGTTTCACAACAATCATGATATCTTTAGAATTAAAGCTAAAATAATACCAACTGAGGTATTAAGGCTTTGTATTACTTTGTGATTTGTAATGGCTGGTAGCTTCCACAGAAAAACCTGCTAGCAGTACATTGCTCAAATGCCAAAGTTTGATCTCTCCATTATATTTTCACTTTTATTTCTATATTCTTCCAATTCCTTGTCCTCTCATGAAGGCACGCTGCTTTAAGTCCTATAGAACATTTTGCTATTTGTATGTGAATGACTTGTTCTGGACATCTGGTAGACAAATATTCCATTCCATGACGGAGTAACTCTGGTATTGTGAACAAAAACTGTTTACAGCTGAATCTACCTCCAAAGCTTCAGGATCATAGCTTTGAAACCATCAGTAAAAAAAAAAAAAAAAAAAAAAAAGATTTGCATCTTAAAATCATTGAATCATAGAATAGTTTGGGTTGCAAGGGACCTTTAAAGGTCATCTAGTTCAACCCCCCTGCAATGAGCTGGGACACCTTCATCTAGACCTGGTTGCTCAGAGCCCTGTCCAACTCGACCTTGAATGTTGCCAGGGATGGAGCATTTACCACCTCTCTGGGCAACCTGTGCCAGGATTTCACCATCCTCATCGTGAAAAGTTTCTTCCTTCTATCTAGTCTAAATCTACCTTCTTTTAGTTTAAAACCATTACCCCTTGTCCTATCACAACAGGCTCTGCTAAAAAGTCTGTCTCCATATTTCTTATAAGACCCCTTGAAGTACTGGAAGGCTGCAAGAAGGTCTCCCAACAGCCTTCTCTTCTCCAGGCTGAACAACGCCTGCTCTCCCAGCCTGTCCTCAGAGGAGAGGTGTTCCATCCCTCTGAGCATTTGTGTGGCCTCCTCTGGACCCACTCCAGCAGGTCCATGTCTTTCCTGCACTGAGGGCTCCAGAGCTGGACGCAGGACTCCAGGCGGGGTCTCACCAGAACAGATTAAAGGGGCAGAATTACCTCCTCCGACCTGCTGGCCATGCTTCTTTGGATGCAGACCAGGAGGTGGCTGGCCTTCTGGGCTGTGAGCGCACATTGCCGACTCATGTCCAGCTTTTCATCCACCAGTACCCCCAAGTCCTTCTGAGCACGGCTGCTCTCAATCCCTTCATCCCACAGCCTGTACTGATACCGGGATTGCCCTGACCCAGTTGCAGGACCCTGCACTTGGCCTTGTTGAATCTCATGAGGTTCACACAGGCCCACTTCTCGAGCTTGTCCAGGTCCCTCTGGATGACATCCCAACCCTCAGGCATGTCAACCACACCACTCAGTTTGGTGTCATCTGCAAACTTGCAGAGGGTGCACTTGATCCCACTGTCTACGTTATTGATGAAGATATTAAAGAGTACTGGTCCCAGTATGGACCCCTAAGGGACACTACTCATCATGGATCTCCATCTGGGCATTGAGCCGTTGACCACTACCCTCTGGATGCGACCATCCAACCAATTCCTCACCCACCCAACAGTCCACTCATCAAATCCATATCTCTCCAATTTATAAAGAAGGATGTTGTGGGGGACTGTGTCAAAGGCCTTGTCCACTGATGTGGCCACTTGTTGTGCTTTAACCCCAGCCGGCAACTAAGCACCAGGAAGCCACTCACTCACTCCCCCGCAGCGGGATGGGGGAGAGAATCAGAAGAGTAAAAGTGAGAAAACTTATATGTTGAGATAAAGACAGTTTAATAGGTAAAGCAAAAGCTGCTCACGCAAGCAAAGCAAAACCAGGAATTCATTCACTACTTCCCATCAGCGGGCAGGTGTTCAGACATCTCCAGGAAAGCAGGGCTCCATCATGTGTAATGATTACTATCTTATCTCCATCCCCTGCTCTGTTCCTCCTTCTTCCTCCCAGTTTATATACTGAGCATGACATCATATGGTATGGAATATCCCTTTGGCCAGCCTGGGTCAGCTGTCCTGGCTGTGCCCCCTCCCAGCTTCCAGTGCACCCCCAGCCCTCTTGCTGGCAGGCCAGCATGAGAAGCTGGACAGTCCTTGACTACTTAGCAACAACTGAAAACATCAGCACGTTATCAACATTATTTTAATCAGAAATCCAAAACATAGCATCGCACTAGGTTCTATGAAGAAAATTAACTCTATCTCAGCTGAAACCAGGGCATCACTCCATCCTAGAAGGCCAATAGGTTGGTCAGGCAGGACTTGCCCTTGGTGAAGCCATGCTGGCCATCTCAAATCACCTCCCTGTCCTCCATGTGCGTTAGGATAGCTTCTAGGAGGTTCTGTTCCATGATCTTCCCACGCACACAGGTGAGGCTGACAGGACGGTACTTCCCAGGGTCCTCCTTCCTACCCTTTGCACACAGGTGAGGCTGACAGGATGGTACTTCCCAGGGTCCTCCTTCCTACCCTTTTGAAATGTGGATGTAATATTACCCTTTTTCCAGTCTCCAGGGACTTTACCTGACTGCCATGGCTTTTCAAATATCATGGAGAGTGACTTGGCAACTACGTCAGCCAATACCCTCAGGACTCTGGGAAGCAGTCTATAGTCTCATAGAATTGCATATGTTCAGGTTCCTTGATCTTTCATTAGGTCCCATAGACTTGTGCATGTTCAGGTTTCTCAGGTGGTCTCAAACCAGATCTTCTTTTACAGTGGGAGCGACTTGCTCCTCCAGTCTCCTCCTCAGAGAGTTCGTGGAGTCTCCTCTGGAGACCTTCAAAACCCGACTGGACACGTTCCTGTGTAACCTGCCTTAGGTGATCCTGCCTTGGACCAGATGATCTTCAGAGGTCCCTTCCAACCCCTACCACTCTGTCATTCTGTGAGTTCCCATTTTGTAGTTCATCCCCTTGAGAGGTGTGGGAAGAGACACTGCCAGTGAAGAATGAGGCAAAGAAGCTTTTGAGTACCTCAGCCTTCTCTTCGTCCGTTGTTACTCATTTGCCACGTCTTCCAAAAAATTCTCTCAACCAGGAGAAGCTTGCCAGCCACTAGCTGGTATAAGATCTTTACAGACTTAAACTCCAGTCTTAAATGCAGTTACAAATATAAACTTTACATTGGCCTTTTGTGGTTTATGGAAGGCTTTTTTTGTTGTTATCTTAACTGAGATTTTTAGACCTACAAAAATGTGAGTAGAAGAAACTGTGTTTTTTTAGCAATTTTGCAGTTGATAAGTGTTAAAATTACCTTTTCATAATAGTCCTTTTCACCCAGGGGAAAAAAAAAAAAGAAAAAAACCAAAGAATAGCCTTTTTACCCAGGGGAAAAAAAAAAAAAAGAAAAAAACCACCTTACCGTGATCTGGACAACAAAGCATGTGATATACTAATTTGTCTGATGGAAAAGCGTGGGTTGTGGGCTAGGATTGTTTCGGCACTAGGCATTTTGCTAAGCCATCTGCCAGGTTAAGCCACTCTAATAATGTAACCATGGTAATAGTGCTGGCGTCAGCGTGAACGACTGATTTCTGCAGCCAGTAAGGATTGGGTACCCTAATGCAGTAACTGGAGCTGTTAGGAAATGTTTGGAAATAAATATGTAAAATAGGTATAAAAGGTTCTTTTAGATTGTTTAGTGGTTTGCTTCAGGCAGTATTTGTTAACAGCATGCCACCTTGTTCATAGGCCTAAGCGAACGTGGTTGTGAACACTGAAATAGATAACAAACTGCTAGTGGATTCTGCTCTGTTGCTTTGCTTTTTGTGCTTTGGTGGGAAATAACTGTTTCATTTTTAGCAGTAGAAGTGTGTTAGCCCATGCCTGTGTATCTGCTGATGTAAATCTGAGACTTAGAGCAGTAATTGCAGAAAATCTGAAAACAGACAAACCTAACAAAAATTGCAAGTTTTAATTTGGCTCTATAAAAACGGTCAGCGACTTGGTCAAGGAGTTGCTGCCACATTTTATCCTCCTTCTCCCCATCTCTCTGTTGTTTTCCATATGCTTTTCCCATAAAACCCATTTTCTGTCCGTCTCACATTTGTCTTTCATATGCTCCTCAGTTATACGTTCTTCTCACACCTCCAATTTGCAGCTACACTGCTCCACAAATAATGGTTTTGTTTTCTTCCAGAGAGGCAATTATCTGATGATATACTGTCTCCAGCATCAGTGCTGACTTAATTAATTTCTACCCCTATGCCAACACAAGTGGTGCAGGACCGTAATGTGAATGAGATCAGAAAAGAAATCCACTTTAAAGTAAAAACCCAGCACCTCTTCTCTCCAGCTTCCCTTTTTTCAGCCAGGCGCCTGGTTCACATGGCAGCCCCACAAACATAAGCACATGTAAATGTAATTAAAGGAATGCCTCAGTGATTTTTATAGAGGGTAGAACAGAATAATGACTATTTATGATTTTGTGGCCAGATTGAAGGAAAAATACAAACTTATAAAATCCCTATTCACCCTCCATGGCAAAAGGCAATTAGTATGAGAACTAAAAAGGGAGCCCTTAATGACCTCTCTGTACATTTATATATTGTGTCTACTTCGGTTTGCTTACTAGCAGCATTACTTGACGTATTGTTGTTTCAAGGTAAGAAATTATTTTCATTCATTGCATCTTATTTTACTGGTTTGACATGGGTAGCCCAAATTGTTGCTCTAGGCTGTGGCCCAGTTGTTGCCAGCTTTTCTTTATTCTCTCAATTTTTGTATTGTCTTCCTCTAGAACTTTTTCTTCTGATCTCTCATTTCTCTTCTTTTTCCCCTTTTTCTCATTTTTCATGGTGAGTGCCAGTTCTCAATGGTTCACTAATTTGCCAGACAGCTGTGCCTTCTGGAGCGTGTTTGTGTCCCCTGGGCTGTCAACTGCTGGATTCTGCATAGAGTAGTTGCTGAATTAGCACGTGTACTTGCTTCTGAACTGAATCAGGATCCTTTTGCAGGCTGTGGAAGGAGTAAGCTTATGCTTTTGTACCAAATTAAGTGAGTTACAGCTTTTAAAACAATTGTGGCAACGGGAGCCCACTTGTGGATTTGGGGCTATACAGCTTTTTCAGTCTACGAAGTTCTTCCTTTTGCTCTTATGCCCCGTTGTTTTATGGACTCCATTTGAAATATCTTAGACACTCAGGATAAATATCCAAGCTGGGGAAGTTCAAAGTGTGTACTTGCAAGTAATGAGACATTGCTCAGGGCTCTAGCAATTCTATTTCTTTTCATTCTTCATCTTTGAGAACAGCAGAATTTAACCTAGAAGTTAGCTGAAACATATAGGCGGAAAAAGAATATTTTGCTTTTAATAACTTAAAATACATAAGACTGCTTTAAGGATGATTCTGTAATTCCCTTCATAATTCTGCAGTTATTTAGAATATAGGGCCCAATTCTCCACCGAAAGAAGCTTAAAAACCTACTATGAAGAGATGCCATTTCTTTCACATTCTTTTGGTTTCTTGTGTTTTGCTAATAGGCAAGAAACAAAAATCAACAGAGACAGAAAAGATACATAAATAAAAGCAGAATCCAAAGAGAAAGAAACTGAATCATTCATAAGTGAAGGTCAGTAAATAGCATGCCCAGTTACTGCATTCAGTTGTCAGAAGTGTTGATTTTGCAGCTTCTTGAAAGTTCTTAGGAATTTTGATTATTTTTCCAAACAGCACTGGTTTGGGTCTGCGGACTACAGGAGAAAGGCAGTGGTAGGCAAAAGTATCCACACCTGAATAGGAAAGATGCATGACACAGTATATTTTCACTGCCAGGAATTAACACAGAAACATTCTTGCCTGTTTAGTGTGTATTCAGTCATGGACATGAAGTCAAATGCTTAGCTGGAGCCTGGCACAGATTTCCAATAACTTGCTTTTCCTCAAGCACAAACATATGACAGCACTTGAGGAAAACCACAGAGTGAATCTTTTATGATCCAAAAATAATCTTTTTAGATTGCCATGAGAAAACAGTATTTATTTATTTGGTCTTTGTCTCCCATCTTGCAATTAAGTCAAGTCCTGACACGGACTGCTGGATCATTTATGCCCCAAACTGCTCATATAGAGATGTCTTTTGCTATTGTGGATACACAAAATTAAAACTTTATGGCTTTTAATAGTAATAATAGCAAAACCAATATACAGAGTTACTACACAGACATATATATTGCTGCATAACAGGTAGTTACTGTTCTGTTGCACAGCTGTGTTCTCCAGTCTAATCTCTGTTTATAGTTAAGGTCATATTCGGTTTGTGTACTATGCAGGATGATGGTGTCTATGCCTGCATTGCTCTGATGGGTTCATCTGCAGGCTTCCATCATCTGCAGTGTTTTGGGTGTTGCTGCCCTATGCAGAGGAATGGGCTTAGCTCTAACAGGGACATCTGTGGGGCTGGACAGGCAACTCTAAGGTCTTCCATCCATGCCCACGCTGCAGGTATTTTATGTCACCCTGAGAGCTACCTGCCACTGTGTGAGGTGCTCTCTTGTACAACAGCTTTTCCACAAGGCCTTTAGCACGTCTGGGAAGACCCTCCAAGTGCTTTCCCTAACTTGTCTGCTCCATACACATGCCATGATTTCACCACGCAGCCCTTCGTGAGCAGTTCTGCCCAGCAGTTTCCATTAGTATCAACCTTAATCTCACTGAGACAAACTATGACGAATTGAAATTGAAAGGCAGGGGAAGCATGAAAGAAGCAGAAGTCTGCAGAGAGCACCAGGCATTCCCTACCTGCCCTCCTTCTATTTGAGGGCACTGTTGCTGTCTTGTACATTCAGTGACTGTATGGATAGCTGTTGGCCTTCAGCAGTGTCTCCACTGTTACCAAGTTTTGCATCACGTATATGGATTTTGGACATGAACTGACTGCCAGTGGGACACTAATTTCTTGATCTAAGAGACCATGTTCATAGCTCTGGGAAGCAGCAAGCATGGGCTGCCTCACAAGGGAAGGATGCCAGAAGCTGAGGGCAACAGCAAGGCAGGTAGGGCAATGATCCCACCTAGGCGGGCACCATCCCACAGTACCTGAGCAGATAGCATGCTGGTGAGTAGGGTCAGCCGATATTCAAGATTACTAGACATGTCTGCAGTGATGAAACAGGTGCAAGGTCAAGTCAGAAAGTCAAATCAGTGGTTCAGGATCAGCAAGGCACATGGCCAGGCACAGGCATACCTCATGCAAGTCTCAAGGATGGAGGCCCAAGCTTCAACGCAGTTCCCAAGCAGAGGGCAGGAGGCCCCCATAAGGCTTCGCACAGCTCCTTCTCACACAGCTCCTTTCCGAGCAGCCTGATCCAAGACTACAGCTGCACCATATCAGAGCTGGACTGGAGCACAGGCAGTTAAACCCCAAGGAGAGGGGGAAGAGGCTGCAGACCCTCTTGGTGCACTCACACCCCTGACAGCAGCATGCTTATTTCCAGATTTCCATTCAGTCCAGAAAGTATCAGTCTCTTAAAAGTAATCTTGTTAGAGACAAGGCACAGCTGTTCAGGGCTGGGATGTTTACTGCAGCCCGGTGAAAGTCTGCAAAGCCATATGCCGTTTGATCCTCTGCTCCCTGGCTATTTACCAATTCAGTGTCCAGAGGACCAGCAGGTTGAGCTGTGCCAGAATCACTGACAAGCACAAGCCCTTCTGCTGGCCCTTGAGGGGGCCTGCCAGCATCATAATTATACGAGATTACATTCTGCTGTACATTGTGATCCCTCGTACTCTAGTGATCACCGCAGTGGCTCATCCACGCTAACTTTCAGATCTCAACTGTCCACGTTTTGATAAGCAGCCATGCACAGACCTGGCAATAGCATCATCATGCCATATATAAATGGCCTTATCCTGACAATCACTGCTGTCTTGACAGCAGTGATGCTGTCTTTATGACTGACGTAATGCCAGCGTGGACTGTAACTTCAAGATCACCATCGCCTGCCGTGTACTCAGTGATTTGCAGGAGAAAGCAGGGAGCATGGTCAGACAGGAGGGTTCCAGTCGTGGACAGTCAGATGACAAAGTAAATCAGAGCAGCCTAACAAAAATGTTAGCCTTTGCCTTAGTGGAAGTTACTCGCCTTGCAACACCACCTTTACTACAGTCTGTGGCTATAGGTGGTGGTATTATGTCCAAGACTTCATAATTCTTAACAATTTCCAGGCTTCCCAGTGTGCCTCCTGTTTGCCTCTTTCCTTCATTCTGCTCTTTTCCAAGCCTCTCTCCTTCCTCTTCCCCATTAAAAAATTATTACTTCTGTAATTTTCCCTTCTGCTGTTTACTCCATGAAAAGTCAATTCCTTCTCCAGTTGCCATACAAGATGACAGCCACTTGATTGCCTTGAGACACAACAGGTCAGGCTTGGACCCTCACCTCAGCAAACACCTCCCCAGTGTGAAACACTTGTGGTAACCAGCCCTCTTTGTGCTTTGTCTACAATTTAGGGAAGTTTATGACAGAAAAAAGGATAAGGAGAAAGACCAAATGCTGACTACTGTCCTCTCTCTTCGGACAAAACAGAGAAAACGTTCACCATATTTTGTTTGAAGTGCAACAACACATGCAGTAAAGCTGATCCTTCTGACTGCAGCCAAATCAGATCATGACCTGGCCCATCCCAGGACACCCAGAGATAGCCACTTCTGTTGAAACCCCAGCACACGCCTAGAAATACAGTGACGAGAAGTGAAGGCCCTTTACCTTCAGTGCCCTGTCGCTTTTGGCTGCGGGTCCAGGGTAATGATCATCTGCTCTTGTGTTCAGTGAGAAGCCCTGCTACCTTCAGATAATGTAATGAAGAAAGTGTACTCTACAGAAGATGAAATAAAAATTGAGACCAAAGCAGCATTCTTGTCCTTGTGGCGACCATGTGGGTATGCATGATGCTGTAACTCACAATGAGTGTTACAGGTCTTTGCTCTTGCCCGTTTCAGGCAGGTGCAGTCAAAAGTTTCAGCTGCCCAGTTCTGTAAGCCTGAGGAGTTGCCAGGAGATCAAGGCAACAAGGATGAATCCAAGCCACAGGTGGGAACCTGGAGGGCTGCTGCAAAAACTGGCTTTTGCTATTTTGTCCTGTGTGCTAGTTCTGTCTGTTGCAGTGCTGTAATGGAAGTGCTCAATTAGACCAAAGTTTTTAGGTACTTACAATTACAGAGCATTGTGGAAATAACCTCTTTGTCATAGATTAAGTTGTCCCAGGTCACATGGGCAGCAGTCAAGAACTGCATTTTAGGCACATCTTTACATGCCTGTCATTACCTGGTACTCCAGAGGAGGGGCTGCCTCCCTCAGTCACTGGATGAGATGGTGTATACATTGTGGATTTAGTGACGAAAACCCAGGATCTAGTTATTCTTTGCTAAAATAAACAACAAGAGCTAGCTGCTACCTAAATTCAATTTCTGCTTTTAGCCTCTTGCATTTCTAATAAATAAGTCAGATAAATATAGGATATACAATCAAAGTGATAGTCATACAGCATTAAATAGTAATACTTTAAACTTTGTTGGTTACTAATCTGAATGTAATGGAAAAACAAGTTGTATGGCATAATTAAATATGGCTTACAAGCAGAGCACAAGATGGACGAGGGGTCCTTACTACCTACCTTGGTCTTATGTTACGTTATTGGACATTGTTGTATATGTGCAGTTAGCATGCTTAAGATGACATATTAAGAAATTTTTCCCCATTTAACCCCTCTACCTTTTTAAACAGCCATGTCATACCTTGAACATATATAATATCTAAAAGGTAAATTTAATAGATCTAAAACTTAATGAAACAATCAGATTAATTTAAGAAGATCTTATTAAAATGTAATGCATAATATCATATGCATATGTTAAATTTTAAGAAATGCCTCGACCACTTATTCTACAAATGACACAGAGAAGTGCGATGGAGCAGCAAGGGCTGGCTGCACCTCAAGGGAAGGCAAGCCAGGAGTGTGGCACAGCAACATGGCAGGTGGGAGCAGTAACCTCACCATAAGGAGCCAGGACGTGGAGCAGCAAGTCCAGGTCAGGATCAGGGCCAGAGATAGTCTTCATGCATAACATTTTGAAGATATAAAGTACTAGACACATTTTATTTCTTTGAAGATCAATACAGATAATTCTCCAGTTTTTCCTGAAAGCTGAAATCCTTTGTAAAAGACGTACCAGAGTAAGCTGTTGAGTCTCATGCCCTGTTTTTGGATGATTCAGAATGCTGTTACTATTAAGCCTGTTTCTGCTTAAAACACTGGGAAACCCATCTTCAGAGACAAATTGTGGAGAACTGTTGCTCATCAGACCGGTTCAGACATTAATACAGGAGCAGAACTGTCTTGTTCTCAGGGACGGGAGCACAGCCCCCTTCTAGTAGGTTAGTTAGCCGAGTCAAGGAGTTTAGCTGGCTGAGTTCATGGTCAATGCTGTTGAAAGTAAAAGCTGTTGCAAAGTAGGTAAAAGCGAGGCCCAGCCTCTCCTTTCCCATGGGAGTTACTTTTAAGCTGTGGCTGTAGTGCCAGCCCCTGCCTGGGCTACATCGCAGCCACGTCTGTGCTCGGGCTTGTACCTCCTCCATCCAGACCTGGCTTCCTGGCTGTGCTCAGACCTGTCTCATCCCAGCAGCCATGCTGAGTGATCACCAGGCTGTGTCTGACTGTGGCCACCATCTCTGGCCCTGATCCTCACCTGGACTTGCTGCTCCACAACCTGGCTCCTTATGGTGAGGTTACTGCTCCTGCCTGCCATGTTGCTGTGCCACGCTCCTGACTTTTCTTCCCTTGAGGTGCAGCCAGCCATCACTGCTCCATTGCACTTCTCTGTGTCATTTGTAGAATAACTGGTTGAGGCATTTCTTAAAATTTAATATAGCTGATTTTTAAAAAAGGTTTTTAAATAGGACTGCCAACCAGTCACACATGGGGTTGTATTTGTGCAAACCATTACAATGACTAAATTACTTTTTTCTGGTTGGTACTGACATCTTTCAAAGGTACTACAAAAAGTGATTTGGTATCTCAAATTATCCTGAAGCTGTATATGAAACTTAGCAGTCCTAGTTGTTCCTCACAGACCTTGTTTTTTAACCTCACACTTTTCCATGGCTAGCACTTTGAAACAGCTGCTTGGAAAAAGAAATTGGAACGAGCCTTTCAACTTTACAGTAAAGTATATCAAACTAGATTATGGTTTGGACAAAAGGAGTCCATGTGAATTTTGTGAACAATGATGCACTGATTCATCTTGAGTAACATGCATTTTTCAGAGAAAGTTATGGAGGCACAGAGCCCCTCACAGGTGTGCTGGAGTCTAGACTCGGTCCCTGTATAGCCCCAGGTACTCTAACACTCATTAGCTTCAGCAATGTCATTTGTTCTAAAGGTGATGGATACGGAGG